>NW_026614591.1:0-180897 GCF_030052815.1 Hevea brasiliensis | reverse complement strand
TAATATCATCAAAACCCTTTCTTACCATAAATGATTTTTCTAAATCATTTTATGCACCTCATAGACCATGGTTAACACCTAGCATAGCATGCCATGGCCACCCAATTAGTAATAAGGTTTACCTTAAATAAAACTATAATCATATGTTACCATGCACTAGAATCTCTCTGTTACAAAATCCCAACTCAAGCTGGAGTCATGGTTTATGTCAAACTCCATTTGCTATGAATATTATGTTCTCTTTTAATTCCAGTTCTTGATTAAAAGATTTTCTCATCAGAAACTCTTTTCTGAATAAATCTATCTGTCCTTGCCAGGAACTTGAAACATCAAGAACAATTAAATGAACATAGGATTTTATCTCTATTTACTTAGAGGAACAAATTCCATCTTGATCAACACCTACCTCCATATATAACTAGTAGGAGCCAGCACATGCCCATATACCCATACATAGTACAAGTATGAAAGCAGTATCAAACTCAAACCACCTATATACAAGATAACTGTGCTATCTCAGGTCTAAAGATTATATGCACTGATATGATTTATGACAAAACATTGACAAGAGAAAACTCCATGTGCTTGTCATAAGTGTCACTGGTTCGACCTACTTATCATTTATAAGTGCCTATCATGTTTGTCATATGGCATAAGACTCACCATTCCATCTTATTTATATCTCATATAAATAACTTGGTAACAAACATGAATACAATCTTTCTGGATAAGTCATGTCCTTATTATGAAGTATCATCGATTGTGAACCTATTTATGATACTTTGTGCTAGAAATATTGTCACTCATATTCTTAACAACTTAAGAATAATATTTCTAACAAAATATCAATGGACCTTTTCTATTACACATAAATATATTATGTAAACGGGAAAGTGGAAATGCCTTTTATTAATAAAAATATGTACAAGATACATACTAAATGATATGCTCTAGGGCATACTACTAACAAGAACCAATGACACTTATGACAAGCACATGGAGTTTACTCTGATCAATGCATTGTCATAAATCATATCATGCATATAATCTTTAGACTGAAATAGCACATTTATCTTGTATATAGGTGGTTTGAGTTTGATACTGCATTAATACTTGTACTGTGTATGGGTATATGGGCATGTGTTGGCTCCTACTAATTATATATGGAGGTAGGTGTTGATCAAGATAGAATCTGCTCCTCTAAGTAAATAGAGATAAAATCCTATGTTCATTTAATTGTTCTTGATGTTTCAAGTTCCTGGCCAGGATAGATAGATTTATTCAGAAAAGAGTTTCTGATGAGAAAATATTTTTAATCAAGAACTGGAATTAAAAGAGAACATAATATTCATAGCAAATAGAGTTTGACATAAACCATGACTCACTTGAGTTGGGATTTTGTAACAGAGATTCTAGTGCATGGTAACATATGATTATAGGTTCATTTAAGGTAAACCTTATTCTAATTGGGTGGCCATGACATACTATGCTAGGTGTTAACCATGGTCTATGAGGTGCATAAAATAATTTAGAAAAATCATTTATGGTAAGAAGGAGTTCTGATGATATTAAGAGTTGATATCATGTCTCATTGCCAATTAGTGATGAGCCTAGTAAGTCACACACATACACAAGTAATCACCAAATTAAATATGATTTAATTAATTAATTAATTAATTAAAGAGTTTAACTGATTAATTAAATAGATTTGATTTGTAATTAGATTGCAAAGTCCCTAGCATGACTTGAAACCAAATGTAGGTTATTGGATGTACAATATAAGTTAAATTTATATTTAAAGTATTTAAATATAAATTTAATTAATGAGAAATTAATTAATAAAGATTAATTAATTGATTTATATTTGATATAAATTGATTAGAAGAAGAGAAATAATTATTTTGGGTTGAGAACTTAAAATTAAGACACAGGGGCATTTTGGTCATTTCACAAGGTGACATGTGGCACCTGTTAGTAGTATGCCCTAGAGCATATCATTTAGTATGTATCTTGTACATATTTTTAATAATAAAAGGCATTTCCATTTTTCCGTTTACATAATATATTTATGTGTAATAGAAAAGGTCCATTGATATTTTGTTAGAAATATTATTCTTAAGTTGTTAAGAATATGAGTGACAATATTTCTAGCACAAAGTATCATAAATAGGTTCACAATCGAGGATACTTCATAATAAGGACATGACTTATCCAGAAAGATTGTATTCATGTTTGTTCCCAAGTTATTTATATGAGATATAAATAAGATGGAATGGTGAGTCTCATGCCATATAACAAACATGATAGGCACTTATAAATGATAAGTAGGCAACTAATGACACTTATGACAAGCACATGGAGTTTACTCTTGTTAATGTTTTGTCATAAATCATATCAGTGCATATAATCTTTAGACTGAGATAGTACGATTATCTTGTATATAGGTAGTTTGAGTTTGATATCGCTTTCATACTTGTACTATGTATGGGTATATGGGCATGTGTTGGCTCTGCTAGTTATATATGGAGGTAGGTGTTGATCAAGAAGGAATCTGCCTCTAAGTAAATAGAGATAAAATCCTATGTTCATTTAATTGTTCTTGATGTTTCAAGTTCTGGCCAGACAGATAGATTTATTCAAAAGAGTTGATGAGAAAATCTTTTAATCAAGAACTGGAATTAAAAGAGAACATAATATTCATAGCAAATGGAGTTTGACATAAACCATGACTCACTTGAGTTGGGATTTTGTAACAGAGAGAGATTCTAGTGCATGGTAACATATGATTATAGGTTCATTTAAGGTAAATCTTATTACTAATTGGGTGGCCATGGCATGCTATGCTAGGTGTTAACCATGGTCTATGAGGTTCATAAAATGATTTAGAGAAATCATTTATGGTAAGAAAGAGTTCGATGATATTAAGAGTTGATATCATGTCTCATTGCCAATTAGTGATGAGCCTAGTAAGTCACACACATACACAAGTTATCACCTATTTAAATATAATTTAATTAATTAATTAAAGAGTTTAATTGATTAATTAAATAGATTTGGTTTGCAATAAAATTGCAAAGTCCCTAGCATGACTTGAAACCAAATCTAGATTATTGGATGTAGTATAAATTAAATTTATATTTAAAGTGTTTAAATATGAATTTAATTGATGAGAAATTAATTAATAGAGATTAATTAATTAATTTATATTTGATATAAATTAATTAGAAGAAGAAAATAATTATTTTAGGTTAAGAACTCAAAATTATGACACAGGGGCATTTTGGTCATTTTGTGTGACACGTGGCACCATGAGATGGTGACACATGGCATAACACATAAGCTTACAAATATTTTTAATCATGTAAGATGATTAAAATCAAGATTAAATATAGGTTTGACACTTGGCACAATGTGATTGAGTCACTTAAACCTAGAGCTAATCAAAAGGTGACATGTGGCTAGGGTTTAATGTGTTAACCTAGCTATTTAAGTGGGGTTATGAAAAGAAAACACAACCAGCAGCCTCTCCTCTCATATGTCACGCCACTTTGAGCCTCTCCAGCTATTTCTCTTCATCTCTCATCAATTCAAAGAGATTAGCCATCAATCTCTTGAATTAAGAACACTAGAAATTGTTTCTAGTGTCCTGTTTGCATCTCTAATCTCTTAAAAGGCAGAACTTGAATTTCTAATTAATAGAAAAGGCTTTAGAAGCTGTTCAAGGGCTTCCATAGGTGTTCTTGGTGTGGACAAGCTAGAGGGACAACATCTGGTGTCCTGAAGACGAATCTCAAAGGCGCAGACACGCTGCAGCACATCAAGAGGTTAGTGTAATCGTTCTTGATTTAATCTAGGGTTCTAAAATTAATCTGATTAATTTTAAAATCTTAAAAGGCAAATACAGATCCAAAAACATATTAAAAGAGTTTTAATATGTTGTTTATCATTGAAATCAAATAGATAAAAATAAATCTTGCATGGTGCTTGTGACCCTAGGTGAAAATTTTTGAATTCAATGGTATAATCTTGTGTTTTTTTCGCGCTTCCGTTCCTTCAATTGATATCAGAGCCACTATATTTGCCATTTAGATTGTTGATTATATAATTTAATTGTGTGTTTGATCATGAGATCAAGAGATTCATTGCTGGTTGGATCATGAGATGTGGCGTCACACATGGAGAAGCCACCATTGGTGGCGGCAACAATGGTTCCATGGGTGATTCAAGGTTTGGCTTTTAATTCTGCAATTGTTGTATGATCTAAGGCCTATTCTTTGACTAATTAAAGTGTTTAATTAGTTGTTTTAATCACACAATTAAATTATGATTCATATCAGAATTTTAACAAATGTTTGAATGTGATTCTAATCTGAATTTTAAAAGTTGTTTGTATGAGTTTCAAATCTGTATTTTTAAAGTTGTTTGAATCATATTTAAATCTGATTTTTAAAATTGATTCAATAAAATTCAGATCTGATTTTTAAAAATATTTGAATGTGATTCAAATCTGATTTTTAAAAAAATGTATGAATGTGATTCAAATCTGAATTTTTGAAGTTGTTTGAATGTGATTCAAATCTGAATTTTTAAATTTGTTTGAATGAGATTCAAATCTGAATTTTTAAATTTATTTGAATCATATTAAAATCTGTATTTTAAGTTGAATATGAGATATTCAATTTAATTTAAGAATGTATGTTTTATTTAATTGTTAAATAGTGATATGCATGATGGATGATCATGGACTATAAAAGACCAATGTGATTGGATTTATTTCTTTTATGTTTCTTTGGGATTGTAAATTAATTAATTTATTTTAATTTATTTTGGGCATGTATTATTAAGTTTGTAATATTTTTGGGTTGTAATTTCATTTATTTAAGTTCTTGTAAATTCGCCTTGGTATGCAAGGATTACTATGTAATATTGGATTGCAAGAAGTTCAAGGAGGTCAAGAGCATTGGTGGGACCAGTGGGAGGAATTCAATATCAAGTGTTGATTATGTACTCCTTCAGCAACTCTTGTAAAATGAATGAATGAAATGCACCTAGGAATGCCCTGATTCAATTCTTGGTGGCTCAGAATTGAATCCCTTAGAAAGTCCATGATCATACCATATTTATTGCTTATCCATGAATGCATGAGATGTATGGGAATGTATGCAATTATATGATATATGCATGCTAAATGGATAATGTGCAAAGTGAGACCTTAATAGTAATTAGGATGGCTATAAAATCTTCCAAACAAATGATTAAGTTGGAAATGGTATAATTAAAGTAATTATAACATAGGCCCTCCATTGGGGCAATTATTTTAAGAAATTTTAAATAGTTGCATGAGATGCAATTAATTTAAGAGATTTTCTTAAGAATAATTGTTAAGCATGAGATGTTGTAAATATGTAAATGGTTTGGTGGCCAATATTGGATGTACCTGAGGACATTAAAATTATTTGGATAATTATCGCTCAATGGGATCAACTTAACTAATGCAAGATAAGTTAATATTGGATGTACCGAGATTTTGAGCATTAGGGGCTAGTAAAAGGATTGAACCTCACATGAGATGTGATTGGCAAGGAGTTGCTCACTTATAGTTTATTGTAATTCCAATAATGGATGTACCTGAGGATGATCAATAGAATTATAAGAATTAATCACCCACTAGAAATCCATCCAACTAGGATTTCCGTTTTCTACTTTGGAAGTGTAGGAGTCGCTAAGTTAGTGGGAGGACCAATTTGATTAAAAGACCATAATCATTTTGGTTAATTACATGATACATTTATTAATTAATCTGGTTATTTTCTGCAGCTTAATTTTCCGATAAAAATGAGCACAAAACAACCACCACCATCCAATATCCTTGCAAGCATACTTGATCACAACAGTTGACAGGACCTAATCGTCGATTGGCTAAGAAATTTGAAACTTGTCCTGAACCTTGAACATATAGGATATGTTCTAGATTCAAATGTTCCTGGTCCCTTACCTCCAGAGGCCACACAAGAGGAACATGATACTTTGGACAAGTGGAAGGAGCATGATATGAGAGCTAAGTGTTACATGCTTGCTTCCATGAGTAATGAGTTACAGAAGCAACATGAGAACATGCAGAGTGCTAGTGAGATCCTCCTTCACCTATAAGAGTTGTATGGTGAGCACGGCAGAATGCTAGGTATGAGATATCTAGACGCTTATTCCGTATGAGGATGTCCGAGGGAGTAATGTTGGGGATCATGTCCACAAGATGATTCGGTGATTGAGCAGCTTGGAACATCTTGATTTCAACATGGATTTCCAACTACAAACGGATTTGATCCTTCATCCCTTCCCCGAGTCTTTTGGGAATTTTGTGACAAATTTCCATATGACTAAACAGGAATGCACCTTAGCTGAATTACTCAACATGCTGGTTATTGCCCAAAAGAATATGCCAGGCAATAAAGGAAAAGAGGTAGCTTTGGTTGCATCTTCTTCTGCTGGAAGGTCCAACAAGAAGAAAGGCAATAAGAAAAAGAAACCTCGCATTCTGGTCCTTCCAAGAAAATAGCTAAATGTAAAAGGAAGACTAAAGTCGATGAAGGCAAAGGAAAGTGTTTCCATGCCAAAAGGATGGGCACCGGAAAAGGAATCGCCTGCAGTATCTTGCTTCTCAAGGACAAGAAGGATACACCTTCTAAGGTATGTCCATATCTTGTTATTTAGATTCGATGATACTTATAGTTCATCTACACTTGGGTTTTAGATATCGGTGCCGCTTCTCACATTTCTAATGATATGCAGAACTAGCAAATAGTAGCGACTTGCATTCTCAAGATATTAGAGTCGGATTGGCAATGGCTCAATCTGAAGCTTTAGCCATAGGATCTAAATCTTTTACATGTTTGGACATGTTTTGTATTTGGATAATATTTTATATGTACTGATGCTTTTAAGAACATCATTTCTATATCTAGTTTGACTAGAAATGGCTATGAATTTCACACAGATGATGTTTGCAATATTTATTTTGGAAATAAATATGTTGGTTCGTTATATGAATGATGGTCTTTATTATTTGGATAATAATGACAAACACAAAAGAATGCAAGTGATCTAAAAGAATACAATGCCATGGTGAAAACCAACTCAAGTTCAAAATATATTTGGCACTTAAGGTTATGTCATGTTGCAGAAGATAGGATTGCAAAATTGGAGAAAATGGGGATTCTATCCTCATTGGGCTCGAGCCTACTCAACTTGTGAATCTTGCCTTCAAGGCAAAATGACTAGATCACCCTTTGTTGGACAAGGGCTAAGAGCTGAAAATATTTTGGAACTAATACATAGTGATGTATGTGGTCCGTTTAAAGAAATGGCTAGGGGGCTTTCATTATTTTATTACCTTTATCGATGATAAATCAAGGTTTGGGTATTTGTATTTGATGAAATACAAACATGAATCCTTTGAAAAGTTCAAAGAATTTAAGTCAAGTAGAAAATCAAACAGAAAAATATTAAAGCTCTTCGATCGATCGTGGAGGTGAATATTTGAGTATCGAATTTGATGAATACTTGAGAGAGCATGGCATTGTTTCTCGGTGACTCTCCAGAATGCCACAATGAATGGTGTATCCGAAGGAGAAATCGTACTTATTGGATATGGTACGTAGTATGATGAGCTATACCGATATTCCAATCTCCTTTTGGGATTTGCATTAGAATCACTTTGTATATTCCGAATAGGATTCCATCAAAATCGCTTTCTTCCACACCTTATGAGATATGGCATGGAAGAAAATCAAGTCTTAAGCATGTTAAGATTTGGGGTTGTCCACTTATATCAAAAAGTCAACACCGAATAATTGGAGACCAGATCGTAAAAGGTCGATTTGTTGGATATCCAAAAGATAGTTTTGGATATTATTTTTATTTGCCTACTTCACAAAAAGGTTGTGATAAGTAGAGATGCCACATTTCTTGAACAACGGTTTGTTCAAGAAGGAGGCAAAGGAAGGCAAATAGAGTTAGAATTGGAGAATTTCGACCAACCAATGCATCGATGGATATAGATCCATCTAGTCAACCTATACCCATTGATGAAACATCTACACTGCTCCTCGTAGAACAACTGTGGTATCTCACCCACGGTGAGATATGGTTTTCTTCATGAAGAAGAACAAGAGTTGTCTACTCATGAAGAAGTAGATCATGGAGATGATCCACTTACCTATGAAGAAGCTATATCGGATATAGACTCTTCAAAATGGATTGATACTATGAAATCAGATTGATTCCATGTATAAGAATCAAGTTTGGGATCTTTTGACCCACTGAAGGTATTGTACCTATAGGGAACAAATGGATTTTCAAGAAGAAAATTGGTTACGATGGAAAGGTAGAGACCTATAAGGCAAGGCTAGTAGCGAAAGGGTTTCGCCAAAGGCAAGGAATAGACTATGAGGAGACTTTCTACTTTGTTGCCATGCTTAAATCAATTAGGATTTTATTAGCAATAGCTGCATACTATGATTATGAGATTTGGCGGATGGATGTCAAAATGACTTTTCTCAATGGATACATTGAAGAAAACATTTTCATGGAACAACCTAAGGGATTTGAATCCCAAGATGGTTCCAAGGTATGCAAGCTAAAGCGATCCATTTATGGGTTGAAACAAGCTTCGAGGAGTTGGAACATCCGCTTTGATGAAGCCATTAAATCTTTTGGTTTTATCAAAAATGAGGATGAGCCATGTGTATATAAGAAGGTTAGTGATTGCTATCACTTTCCTTGTCTTATATGTGGATGACATACGTTGATGGGTAATGATACGGTATGTTGACGACTATAAAGGTATGGTTGTCAAATACATTCTCCATGAAAGACTTAGGGAGGCAACCTATATTCTTAGGATTCGCATCTATAGAGATAGAGCAAAAGAATAATTGGTTTATCCCAAAGTCTATACTTGGAAAAGGTGTTAAAGAGGTTTAACATGCTTGATTCCAAGAGAGGATTGTTACTGAGACATGGTATCCACCTTTCTAAAGAGATGTCTCCAAAGACACCAAGAAAGTGATAAGATGGCCAGATTCCATATGCTTGGCTATTGGAAGTTTAATGTATGCAATGTTGTGTACTAGGCGGATATCGCATATCTTAGTTTGACTAGCGGTATCAATCCAATCCAGTTTGGAACATCGATAGTCCAAGAATATCCTTAAGTACTTGAGAAGAACTAAGGATTTATTCTTGATTTATGGAGGTGGAGACTTGCAATTGGATGGTTATAACGATTCGATTTCCAATCGATATCGATGATAGAAAGTCTACCTGGATATGTGTTCATTTGTAATGGAGGTGCGATCGATTGGAAGAGTTCCAAACAGAGCACGACCGCAGATTCCACTCATCGAGGTCGAGTATATTCTTTGCATCGATGCTGCAAAGGAAGTCGTTTGGATAAAGAAGTTCGTGACGTAACTTACAGTAGTTCCTTCCATTGAGTCGCCAGTTCCATTACACCGTGACAACAATGGAGCGATCATCTGAGCTAAGGAACCAAGGTCTCACCGTAAATCCAAACACATAGAAAGGCGCTACCACATTATCGAGAAATAGTTGGGCGAGGCGATGTAGCCATGCAGAAAATAGCATCGGTGAAAATCCGGTGATCCATTCACTAAGCCTATGTCACAGCACTCGATTAGACCGACATCTTGAGAAGATAGGTCTAAAATATTGTAATGAATGGCTCTAGTGCTAGTGGGAGATTGTTAGTAGTATGCCCTAGAGCATATCATTTAGTATGTGACACCCCTTACCCGTGTACAGTATACCCGAGTAAGTAATGCCACCTGGTGTACCGGCACACTCTAATATTCCTCAATTAATTTAGACAATGCTTTTGCATATAATTTATGAAATACAATTTATTTAAACCATTCATCAAAAGTATCATTCATTTAAGGTTCGAAAATTTTAAAGAAAATCCGGAGTACCGCTAAAAATGGAGAAACCGTTCTTGAACTGTAAAAACACTTCCAATAAACAAATTCATTCATTCTCAACTTCAATATCATCACAAAACTCAATATCAAGATTTGAACAATTTTTCAGTTTCAGGTTTCAACAACCTTTTCATTTCTCAACATCCATTTCTCATATACAAGCAATAAATACATGCTCAAATCTTGCATTCATAGTCATAACTTTCATTATTTACATAAACATCAAAATATATTACATGAGTTCAAGTACATATGAGAAAATACAAATCTGCTACAAAATATCAAAATGACAAAATGACACCTAGTGCCCTACCGATGCTCGCAGTGGTGAGGTGACACGGACACCGAGCAGAATCGCCGATGGACTCACCCGACCGTGGTCTACCGGGCTCACGGTCGAATCTCCGGTACCTACGCGTGGCAAAGCAACGCGCTAAGCAATAATGCTTAGTGGTGCAATAATATAATAGAAAAAATTGGCAAGAAAATAAATGTGTATGCAAAGTGTATGCTTTCTTTGTTTGATTTTGGTATATTCATTAATTCATTAACTTTGTTCACTTTTATTCATTTGGTTGCCCCAAGTAACCTACACTAGACGATCGGATCGATAACGGGTAACCGCACCGGGTACCTAGTACCTCGCCGTCACACAATCGGTCACATACGTATCTCCCGGTGTAAATGAGCGGCTAACAAGTCAGAATAATATCCGCACAAGGCCAAGTCTCAATACAAAGTCAGAATGGCTAAAAGCCATGAAATCACAGAATGGCATTTTTGCCATGTGCGATCGCTAATCTGAACCCTATTGGAATGACAAACTATCCAAACCAATCTTGTTAGGTATACTAGGGCATTTGAAACTCTTAAATTTGTCAATTGTGAATTTCAATTTTTTTGTTGTTACTATTCATCATTGGTCAACAAAAATGTTGACTTTTAGAATAAAAATGTGTACATCAACTTTGGCACTCCCAACATACCACATTTGGTGTTTAAAACTTGTTGGCATTAAGTGTTTTTACCATTTCTAAGCATTAAACCAAAGGAGCAGATTTTTCAGATTTTGTACCATAACTTCACTGTTCCATTGGACACTGTTACTGTTGGAATTTGAAGAAATGTAAAACATAAAAGTTGTTCCTTATTTTGTCTAGTTGAATTTCCTTTTTTGAATCACTCCATTTGGAGTTTTGTAGCTCCAGATATGGCTCAAAACCCAGGCTGTCCGGATATGCAGTCTGCAGAATTTTACCATATCTACAGTGCATGAACAGTGACTTGAGTCACTTGGTTGACTGGGTTCTGGCCATAATTTGGGATAGGTTACTTCATGAAAGTTGTTTGTCTATGTCTTAACTTGTTGCTGTAAAAATTTCAGACCAATTGACCAAATATACAGTGACTTATGGCCAAATGAACAGTTACTGTTCATTTGGTCAAATTCTGCAGAGGCAGTTTCAGGGTTCCGGATTGTGGCTGAGTTTTGACCCTTTTGCTTTGGTCTTTCGGGCATGGTTTCTTCAGCAAAAATGTGCCATTATAAGCCTAGTTTCATGTCCAATTGGCCAAACATCAATTGGACAAGCACAGCCCAAGTTATGGCAGTGCAAAGGGACTGAAATTTCAGTCCCTATGCTGCTGTCCATAGGGCAGATTTCACCTCACTTTGCCATAGCATTTTTCAGTCCCATTTATGGTCAACATATCTAAAATGGTCACTAATTGACCATTACAATGTGCCCTAACAATTTCCTAAGCCAATTCACACTTTCACCTTTCCAAACCCTAATTTCCATATGAATTTTTCACAACATGCTTTAATTAACTATCTCTTTCAATAATCACATGCATACATGGTTTAATCTTGATATCTAGTCCACTTTAAGTCCATCAAAACACTCATACCTTTTCATTCAATAGGGCTGCCAAAACTTAGGGCATGGATAGACATAGATTTCATTCATTTTAGTTATAAATTCCTACTTATTCCAAGTCTCTAACATAGAATTTAAAAAGCTTTAATTGTATATATGCACTAACCTTGTTTGGGCAGAATTTTCCCAAGCAATTCCTTCACTTTCTTGGCTTTTCTTGGCTGCCAAAGGCTTTAGCAAGGTGCTAGGGCAAGTTTTAGTGAAGCTAGGTTAGGATTTTATGGTGAGACAAGGTAGGAAATCAAGCTTGCTTGATTGAGCTCCAATGGAGGGTGGAAGGAAGGGTTCACGTTTTTGGTGGAGAAGAAGGAGAAGAAGAGTAGCTGATTTTTGGTCCTCATTAGTCTTCATTTATCTCTTTAACTTGTTAGTCAAAGGATGGCTTATTTGTGATTGGTCCACATTTCCTTAATGACATCACTTTGAGGTCATAATTTGCATTTGTTGCATTTTTCTTTTCTTTCCTCCACTACTCATTTTCAATTTAATTTCTAGCAATATTTCTTCATATTTTATGTCATATTAATTATTTACTCAACTGGACAAGTCGGCCAAAAATCACCTCGGAAGGCGAAATGACCAAAATGCCCTCCGTTTGGCTTAACGGGTCAAAATCGTCTGTACCTATTGAAAAATTTTTCTAGGTATTTTCTTGGCATTCTAATGCCATGGGAACCTCAATTACCCTTCTCTGGAGTCCCAAAAATTATTTTATAATTTTTCCCCCGGGTCTAGGGCTCCTCGTTGTGAGAACTGAACTTCCTCCCAGAACCCATCGCTTGGGCACCTCATTTGACTCGGTTGTATTTTATTTCTAAAATTTTTACTAAATTTTTCTTATTAATATTTGAGTTAATTAGGGTTCCTGACTTTAGTTTAAATATTTTTGGACGTTCTAGGTATCCAGGACCGACACCGATCACCTAAAGTAGGATGTACTGAGTGGTTATCGGGAGGGTGTTACATAGTATGTATCTTGTACATATTTTTAATAATAAAAGGCATTTCCACTTTTCCGTTTACATAATATATTTATGTGTAATAGAAAAGGTCCATTGATATTTTGTTAGAAATATTATTCTTAAGTTGTTAAGAATATGAGTGACAATATTTCTAGCACAAAGTATCATAAATAGGTTCACAATCGAGGATACTTCATAATAAGGACATGACTTATCCAGAAAGATTGTATTCATGTTTGTTCCCAAGTTATTTATATGAGATATAAATAAGATGGAATGGTGAGTCTCATGCCATATAACAAACATGATAGGCACTTATAAATGATAAGTAGGTCGAACGGTGACACTTATGACAAGCACATGGAGTTTACTCTTGTCAATGTTTTGTCATAAATCATATTAGTGCTTATAATCTTTAGACTGAGATAGCACGCTTATCTTGTATATAGGTCGTTTGATTTTGATTCTGCTTTCATACTTGTACTATGTATGGGTATATGGGCATGTGTTGGCTCATGGTAGTTATATATTTAGGTAGGTGTTGATCAAGAAGGAATCTGTTCCTCAAATTAAATAGAGATAAAATCCTATGTTCATATAATTGTACTAGATGATTCAAGTTACTGGCCAGTACAGATAGATTTATTCGTAAAAGAGTTTCGATGAGAAAAATCTTTTAATCAAGAACTGGAATTAAAAGAGAACATAATATTCATAGCAAATGGAGTTTGACATAAACCATGACTCACTTGAGTTGGGATTTTGTAATGAGAGAGATTCTATTTCATGTTAACATATGATTATAGGTTCATTTAAGTTAAATCTTATTACTAATTGGGTGGCCATGGCATTCTATGCTAGGTGTTAACCATGGTCTATGAGGTTCATAAAATGATTTAGAGAAATCATTTATTGTAAGAAAGAGTTACGATGATATTAAGAGTTGATATCATGTCTCATTGCCAATTAGTGATGAGCCTAGTAAGTCACACACATACACAAGTTATCACCTATTTAAATATGATTTAATTAATTAATTAAAGAGTTTAATTGATTAATTAAATAGATTTGGTTTGCAATAAAATTGCAAAGTCCCTAGCATGACTTGAAACCAAATCTAGATTATTGGATGTGTAGTATAAATTAAATTTATATTTAAAGTGTTTAAATATGAATTTAATTGATGAGAAATTAATTAATAGAGATTAATTAATTAATTTATATTTGATATAAATTAATTATAAGAAAAAAAATATTAATTTGGGTTAAGAACTAAAAAATAATCAACATGGGCATTTTGGTCAATTTGCACGGTGAAAAGTGGCACCATGCGCTGGTTCCACAAGGCATAACACATAAGCTTGCCAAATATTTTTAATCATGTAAGATGATTAAAATCAAGATTAAATATAGGTTTGACACTTGGCACAATGTGATTGAGTCACTTAAACCTAGAGCTAATCAAAAGGTGACATGTGGCTAGGGTTTAATGTGTTAACCTAGCTATTTAAGTGGGGTTATGAAAAGAAAACACAACCAGCAGCCTCTCCTCTCATATGTCACGCCACTTTGAGCCTCTCCAGCTATTTCTCTTCATCTCTCATCAATTCAAAGAGATTAGCCATCAATCTGTTGAATTAATAACACTATAAATTTTTTCTAGCGTAATGTTTAAATATATAATATATTAAAATGAAGAACATGAATTTATAATTAATATAAAATTCTTTAGAATATTTTCAATGGCTGACATAGTTGTTCTTGGTGTGGACAAGCTAGAGGGACAACATCCGGTGTCCTCAAGAGAATCTCAAAGGCGCACACGCCGCAAAGACATCAAGAGGTTAGTGTAATCGTTCTTGATTTAATCTAGGGTTCTAAAATTAATCTGATTAATTTTAAAATCTTAAATGGCAAATACAAATCCAAAAACATATTAAAAGAGTTTTAATATGTTGTTTATCATTGAAATCAAATAGATAAAAATAAATCTTGCATGGTGCTTGTGACCCTAGGTGAAAATTTTTGAATTCAATGGTATAATCTTGTGTTTTTTTCACGCTTCCGTTCCTTCAATTGGTATCAGAGCCACTATATTTGCCATTTAGATTGTTGATTATATAATTTAATTGTGTGTTTGATCATGAGATCAAGAGATTCATTGCTGATTGGATAATGAGATGTGGCGTCACACATGGAGAAGCCACCATTGGTGGCGGCAACAATGGTTCCATGGGTGATTCAAGGTTTGGCTTTTAATTCTGCAATTGTTGTATGATCTAAGGCCTATTCTTTGAATAATTAAAGTGTTTAATTAGTTGTTTTAATCACACAATTAAATTATGATTCAAATCAGAATTTTAAAAAATGTTTGAATGTGATTCAAATATGAATTTTAAAAGTTGTTTGAATGAGATTCAAATCTGAATTTTTAAAGTTGTTTGAATCATATTTAAATCTGATTTTTTAAATTTGATACAATAAAATTCAGATCTGATTTTTAAAAATATTTGAATGTGATTCAAATCTGATTTTTAAAAATGTGTGAATGTGATTCAAATCTGAATTTTTGAAGTTGTTTGAATGTGATTCAAATCTGAATTTTTAAATTTGTTTGAATGAGATTCAAATCTGAATTTTTAAATTTATTTGAATCATATTCAAATCTGGAATTTTAAGTTGAATATGAGATATTCAATTTAATTTAAGAATGTATGTTTTATTTAATTGTTAAATAGTGATATGCATGATGGATGATCATGGACTATAAAAGACCAATGTGATTGGATTTATTTCTTTTATGTTTCTTTGGGATTGTAAATTAATTAATTTATTTTAATTTATTTTGGGCATGTATTATTAAGTTTGTAATATTTTTGGGTTGTAATTTCATTTATTTAAGTTCTTGTAAATTCGCCTTGGTATGCCAAGGATTACTATGTAATATTGGATTGCAAGAAGTTCAAGGAGGTCAAGAGCATTGGTGGGACCGGTGGGAGGAATTCAATATCAAGTGTTGATTATGTACTCCTTCAGCAACTCTTGTAAAATGAATGAATGAAATGCACCTAGGAATGCCCTGATTCAATTCTTGGTGGCTCAATTGAATCCCTTAGAAAGTCCATGATCATACCATATTTATCGCTTATCCATGAATGCATGAGATGTATGGGAATGTATGCAATTATATGATATATGCATGCTAAATGGATAATGTGCAAAGTGAGACCTTAATAGTAATTAGGATGGCTATAAAATCTTCCAAACAAATGATTAAGTTGGAAATGGTATAATTAAAGTAATTATAACATAGGCCCTCCATTGGGGCAATTATTTTAAGAAATTTTAAATAGTTGCATGAGATGCAATTAATTTAAGAGATTTTCTTAAGAATAATTGTTAAGCATGAGATGTTGTAAATATGTAAATGGTTTGGTGGCCAATATTGGATGTACCTGAGGACATTAAAATTATTTGCATAATTCTCGGCTCAATGGGATCAACTTAACTAATGCAAGATAAGTTAATATTGGATGTACAGAGATTTTGAGCATTAGGGGCTAGTAAAAGGATTGAACCTCACATGAGATGTGATGGGCAAGGAGTTGCTCACTTATAGTTTATTGTAATTCCAATAATGGATGTACCTGAGGATGATCAATAGAATTATAAGAATTCAATCACCCACTAGAAATCCATCCAACTAGGATTTCCGTTTTCTATTTTGGAAGTGTAGGATTCGCTAAGTTAGTGGGAGGACCAATTTGATTAAAAGACCATAATCATTTTGATTAATTACATGATACATTTATTAATTAATCTGGTTATTTTCTTGATTAATTTTCGATAAAAATGAGCACAAAACAACCACCACCATCCAATATCCTTGCAAGCATACTTGATCACAACAGTTGACAGGACCTAATCATGCGATTGGCTAAGAAATTTGAAACTGGTCCTGAACCTTGAACATATAGGATATGTTCTAGATTCAAATGTTCCTGGTCCCTTACCTCCAGAGGCCACACAAGAGGAACATGATACTTTGGACAAGTGGAAGGAGCATGATATGAGAGCTAAGTGTTACATGCTTGCTTCCATGAGTAATGAGTTACGTAAGCAACATGAGAACATGCAGAGTGCTAGTGAGATCCTCCTTCACCTACAAGAGTTGTATGGTGAGCACAGAGAATGCTAGGTATGAGATATCTAGAGCGCTTATTCGTATGAGGATGTCCGAGGGAGAATGTTGGGGATCATGTCCACAAGATGATTCGGTGATTGAGCAGCTTGGAACATCTTGATTTCAACATGGATTTCCAACTACAAACGGATTTGATCCTTGATCCCTTCCCGAGTCTTTTGGGAATTTTGTGACAAATTTCCATATGACTAAACAGAATGCACCTTAGCTGAATTACTCAACATGTAAGTTATTGCCCAAAAGAATATGCTGCAATAAAGGAAAAGAGGTAGCTTTGGTTGCATCTTCTTCACTGGAAGGTCCAACAAGAAGAAAGGCAATAAGAAAAGAAACCTCGATTCTGGTCCTTCCAAGAAAATAGCTAAAGTAAAAGGAAGACTAAAGTCGATGAAGGCAAAGGAAAGTGTTTCCACCGCCAAAAGGATGGGCCTTTGGAAAAGGAATCGCCTGAGTATCTTGCTTCTCTGAAGGACAAGAAGGATACACCTTGGAAGGTATGTCCATATCTTGTTATTTAGATTCGATGACACTTATAGTTCATCTACTTGGGTTTTAGATCTCGGTGCCAATTCTCACATTTCTAATGATATGCAGGAACTAGCAAACAGTAGCAGCTTGCATTCTCAAGATATTAGAGTCCGGATTGGCAATGGCTCAACTGTTGAAGCTTTAGCCATAGGATCTAAATCTTTTTACATGTTTGGACATGTTTTGTGTTTGGATAATATTTTATATGTACCTGATGCTTTAAGAACATCATTTCTATATCTAGTTTGACTAGAAATGGCTATGAATTTCAGTTCACAGATGATGTTTGCAATATTTATTTTGGAAATAAATATGTTGGTTCGGGTTATATGAATGATGGTCTTTATTATTTGGATAATAATGACAAACACAAAAAGAATGCAAGTGATCTAAAAGAATACAATGCCATGGTGAAAACCAACTCAAGTTCAAAATATATTTGGCACTTAAGGTTATGTCATGTTGCAGAAGATAGGATTGCAAAATTGGAGAAAATGGGGATTCTATCCTCATTGGGCTCTGAGCCTACTCCAACTTGTGAATCTTGCCTTCAAGGCAAAATGACTAGATCACCCTTTGTTGGACAAGGGCTAAGAGCTGAAAATATTTTGGAACTAATACATAGTGATGTATGTGGTCCGTTTAAATAAATGGCTAGAGGGGGCTTTCATTATTTTATTACCTTTACTGATGATAAATCAAGGTTTGGGTATTTGTATTTGATGAAATACAAACATGAATCCTTTGAAAAGTTCAAAGAATTTAAGTCTGAAGTAGAAAATCAAACAGGAAAAAAATATTAAAGCTCTTCGATCAGATCGTGGAGGTGAATATTTGAGTACTGAATTTGATGAATACTTGAGAGAGCATGGCATTGTTTCTCAGCTGACTCCTCCAGGAACACCACAGCTGAATGGTATATCTGAAAGGAGAAATCGCACCCTATTGGATATGGTACGTAGTATGATGAGCTATACTGATATGCCAATCTCCTTTTGGGGATTTGCATTAGAATCACTTTGTATATTCGAATAGGATTCCATCAAAATCGCTTTCTTCCACACCTTATGAGATATGGCATGGAAGAAAATCAAGTCTTAAGCATGTTAAGATTTGGGGTTGTCCAAATTTATATCAAAAAGCTGAACACTGAATAATTGGAGACCAGATCAGAAAAGGTCGATTTGTTGGATATCCAAAAGATAGTTTTGGATATTATTTTTATTTGCCTACTTCACAAAAGGTTGTGATAAGTAGAGATGCCACATTTCTTGAACAACAGTTTGTTCAAGAAGGAGGCAAAGGAAGGCAAATAGAGTTAGAATTAGAGAATTACGACCAACCAATGCATCGATGGATATAGATCCATCTAGTCAACCTATACCCATTGATGAAACATCTACAAATGTTCCTCGTAGAACAACGGGGTATCTCACCCACCAGTGAGATATGGTTTTCTTCATGAAGAAGAACAAGAGTTGTCTACTCATGAAGAAGTAGATCATGGAGATGATCCACTTACCTATGAAGAAGCTATATCAGATATAGACTCTTCAAAATGGATTGATACTATGAAATCCGAGATTGATTCCATGTATAAGAATCAAGTTTGGGATCTTGTTGACCCACTGAAGGTATTGTACCTATAGGAACAAATGGATTTTCAAGAAGAAAATTGGTTACGATGGAAAGTTATATAACTATAAGTCAAGGCTTTTAGAGAATGGGTTGCGCAAAAGGAAAGGAATAGACTATGAGGAGACTTTCTCGCCTGTTGCCATGCTTAAATCAATTAGGATTTTATTAGCAATAGCTGCATACTATGATTATGAGATTTGGCAGATGGATGTCAAAACAGCTTTTCTCAATGGATACATTGAAGAAAACATTTTCATGGAACAACCTAGGGGATTTGAATCCCAAGATGGTTCCAAGGTATGCAAGCTAAAGCGATCCATTTATGGGTTGAAACAAGCTTCGAGGAGTTGGAACATCCGTTTTTGATGAAGCCATTAAATCCTTTGGTTTTATCAAAAATGAGGATGAGCCATGTGTATATAAGAAGGTTAGTGATGCTATATCACTTTCCTTTTCTTATATGTGGATGACATACTGTTTATGGGTAATGATACAGGTATGTTGACGACTATAAAGGTATGGTTGTCAAATACATTCTCCATGAAAGACTTAGGGGAGGCAACCTATATTCTTGGGATTCTCATCTATAGAGATAGAGCGAAAAGAATAATTGGTTTATCCCAAAGTCTATACTTGGAAAAGGTGTTAAAGAGGTTTAACATGCTTGATTCCAAGAGAGGATTGTTACCAGTGAGACATGGTATCCACCTTTCTAAAGAGATGTCTCCAAAGACACCAAGAAAGAGATAAGATGGCCAGATTCCATATGCTTGGCTATTGGAAGTTTAATGTATGCAATGTTGTGTACTAGGCGGATATCGCATATCGTTAGTTTGACTAGCGGTATCAATCCAATCCAGTTTGGAACATCGGATAGTCATCAAGAATATCCTTAAGTACTTGAGAAGAACTAAGGATTTATTCTTGATTTATGGAGGTGGAGACTTGTAATTGGATGGTTATGATTCGATTTCCAATCGATATCGATGATAGAAAGTCTACCTCTGGATATGTGTTCATTTGTAATGGAGGTGCGATCGGTTGGAAGAGTTCCAAGCGAGCACGATCGCAGATTCCACTCACGAGGCCGAGTATATTGTCGCATCGATCTCGAAAGGAAGTGTTTGGATAAAGAAGTTCGTGAGAACTTACAAGAGTTCCTTCCATTGAGTCAGCTTCCATTACACCGTGACAACAATGGAGCAACATCTGACTAAGGAACCAAGGTCTCACCGTAAATCCAAACACATAGAAAGGCGCTACCACATTATCGAGAAATAGTTGGGCGGCGATGTAGCCATGCAGAAAAATAGCATCACCAAAAATCCAGTGATCCATTCACTAAGCCTATGTCAGCACTCGCTTAGACCGACATCTTGAGAAGATAGGTCTAAAATATTGTAATGAATGGCTCTAGTGCTAGTGGGAGATTGTTAGTAGTATGCCCTAGAGCATATCATTTAGTATGTGACACCCTTACCCGTACAAGATACCCGAGTAAGTAATGCCACACAGTGTACCAAGCACACTCTAATATTCCTCAATTAATTTAGACAATGCTTTTGCATATAATTTATGAAATACAATTTATTTAAACCATTCATCAAAAGTATCATTCATTTAAGGTTCCAAAATTTTAAAGAAAATCATGAGTCTGGCTAAAAATGGAGAAAACCGTTCTTGAACTGTTAAAAACACTTCCAATAAACAAATTCATTTATTCTCAACTTCAATATCATCACAAAACTCAATATCAAGATTTGAACAATTTTTCAGTTTCAGGTTTCAACAACCTTTTCATTTCTCAACATCCATTTCTCATATACAAGCAATAAATACATGCTCAAATCTTGCATTCATAGTCATAACTTTCATTATTTACATAAACATCAAAATATATTACATGAGTTCAAGTACATATGAGAAAATACAAATCTGCTACAAAATATCAAAATGACAAAATGACACCTAGTGCCCTACCGATGCACTGCAGGTAGTGAGGTGACACGGACACTGAGCAGAACTGTCAGATGGACTCACCCAGTCTGTGGTCTACTGGGCTCACGGTCGGAATCTCCAGTACCTACGCTGCGTGGCAATAGCAACGCGCCAAGCACTCATGGTTAGTGGTGAAATCATTTAATATACGAAATTGGCAAGAAAATAAAGGTGTATGCAAAGTGTATGCTTTCTTTGTTTGATTTTGGTATATTCATTAATTCATTAACTTTGTTCACTTTTATTCATTTGGTTGCCCCAAGTAACCTACACTAGACGACTGGACTGGATAACGGGTAAACTGGCACTGGGTACCTAGTACCTCGGGCCGTCACACCATCGGTCACATACGTATCTCCCGGCAGTGTAAGCAGCTAACAATGTCAGAATAATATCCGCACAAGGCCAAGTCTCAATACAAAGTCAGAATGGCTAAAAGCCATGAAATCACAGAATGGCATTTTTGCCATGTGCGATCGCTAATCGAACCCTATTGGCATGCCAAACTATCCAAACCAATCTTGTTAGGTATACTAGGGCATTTGAAACTCTTAAATTTGTCAATTGTGAATTTCAATTTTTTTGGTGTTACTATTCATCATTGGTCAACAAAAATATTGACTTTTAGAATAAAAATGTGTACATCAACTTTGGCACTCCCAACATACCACATTTGGTGTTTAAAACTTGTTGGCATTAAGTGTTTTTACCATTTCTAAGCATTAAACCAAAGGAGCAGATTTTTCAGATTTTGTACCATAACTTCACTATTCCATTGGACACTGTTACTGTTGGAATTTGAAGAAATGTAAAACATAAAAGTTGTTCCTTATTTTGTCTAGTTGAATGTCCTTTTTTTGAATCACTCCATTTGGAGTTTTGTAGCTCAGATATGGCTCAAAACCCAGGCTGTCCGGATATGCAGTCTGCAGAATTTTACCATATCTACAGTGCATGAACAGTGACTTGAGTCACTTGGTTGACTGGGTTCTGGCCATAATTTGGGGTAAGTTCCTTCATGAAAGTTGTTTGTCTATGTCTTGACTTGTTGCTGTAAAAATTTCAGACCAATTTACCAAATATACAGTGACTTATGGCCAAATGAACAGTTACTGTTCATTTGGTCAAATTCTGCAGAGGCAGTTTCAGGGTTCCGGATTGTGGCTGAGTTTTGACCCTTTTGCTTTGGTCTTTCGGGCATGGTTTCTTCAGCAAAAATGTGCCATTATAAGCCTAGTTTCATGTCCAATTGGCCAAACATCAATTGGACAAGCACAGCCCAAGTTATGGCAGTGCAAAGGGACTGAAATTTCAGTCCCTATGCTGCTGTCCATAGGGCAGATTTCACCTCACTTTGCCATAGCATTTTTCAGTCCCATTTATGGTCAACATATCTAAAATGGTCACTAATTGACCATTACAATGTGCCCTAACAATTTCCTAAGCCAATTCACACTTTCACCTTTCCAAACCCTAATTTCCATATGAATTTTTCACAACATGCTTTAATTAACTATCTCTTTCAATAATCACATGCATACATGGTTTAATCTTGATATCTAGTCCACTTTAAGTCCATCAAAACACTCATACCTTTTCATTCAATAGGGCTGCCAAAACTTAGGGCATGGATAGACATAGATTTCATTCATTTTAGTTATAAATTCCTACTTATTCCAAGTCTCTAACATAGACTTTAAAAGCTTTAATTGTATATATGCACTAACCTTGTTTGGGCAGAATTTTCCAAGCAATTCCTTCACTTTCTTGGCTTTTCTTGGCTGCCAAAGGCTTTAGCAAGGTGCTAGGGCAAGTTTTAGTGAAGCTAGGTTAGGATTTTATGGTGAGACAAGGTAGGAAATCAAGCTTGCTTGATTGAGCTCCAATGGAGGGTGGAAGGAAGGGTTCACGTTTTTGGTGGAGAAGAAGGAGAAGAAGAGCAGCTGATTTTTGGTCCTCATTAGTCTTCATTTATCTCTTTAACTTGTTAGTCAAAGGATGGCTTATTTGTGATTGGTCCACATTTCCTTAATGACATCACTTTGAGGTCATAATTTGCATTTGTTGCATTTTTCTTTTCTTTCCTCCACTACTCATTTTCAATTTAATTTCTAGCAATATTTCTTCATATTTTATGTCATATTAATTATTTACTCAACTGGACAAGTCGGCCAAAAATCACCTCGGAAGGCGAAATGACCAAAATGCCCTCCGTTTGGCTTAACGGGTCAAAATCGTCTGTACCGATTGAAAATTTTTCTAGGTATTTTCTTGGCATTCTAATGCCATGGGAACCTCAATTACCCTTCTCTGAGTCCCAAAAATTATTTTATAATTTTTCCCGGTCTAGGGCTCCTCGTTGTGAAGCATAACTTCCCTCCTTTAACCCATCGCTTGGGCACCTGCTAGTTTGACTCAGTTTTATTTTATTTCTAAAATTTTTACTAAATTTTTCTTATTAATATTTGAGTTATTTAGGGTTCATGACTTTTGTTTAAATATTTTTCGACGTTCTAGCTGTCCGACCGACACCGTCACCGAGCAGTAGGATGTACGGAGTGGTTATCGGAGGGTGTTACAACTCTTCCCCTCTAATTTAAATTTCGTCCTCGAAATTTACCTGATGCAAACAGTTGAGGGAACTGTTGCCTCATCGACTCTTCACTTTCCCAAGTTGCCTCTTCGGTGTTGCGGTGCCTCCAAAGCACTTTCACCAGTGGAATCTGCTTGTTTCTCAACTCTTTCACTTCCCGAGCCAAGATCCGTAGAGGTTCTTCTTCATATGTCAAATCCGGCCGTATTTCAATTTCTTCTCTGGAGATGACATGTGAAGGATCTGAGCGATATCTTCTGAGCATAGACACGTGGAACACATTGTGGATCTTGTCCAGCTCTGGTGGTAAAGCTAGCCTATAGGCCACTGAACCCACCCGTTCAATAACTTCATATGGGCCAATAAACCTAGGGCTCAACTTACCTTTTCTTCCAAACCTCAACACTTTCTTCCATGGTGACACCTTGAGGAACACTTTGTCGCCAACCGCATATTCTATTTCTTTTCTCTTCAGGTCGGCATAAGATTTTTGTCTGTCTGAGGCAACCTTCAAGTTGGCTTTGATTAATTTCACTTTTTCCTCAGCCTGTTTCACCAGGTCTGGTCCTACCAGTTTGTCTTCTCCCAATTCAGTCCAGCACACTGGAGTTCTACATTTTCTCCCATACAGCACTTCATATGGGGCCATTTGAATGCTAGCTTGGTAGCTATTGTTGTATGCAAATTACGCTGGGAGGTATCTATCCCAACTTCCCTCAAACTCAATGACACAACTCCTCAAAGATATCCTCAAGGACCGACATATATTTCATGTTATTATTATCATTTCAGTTCAACATTTGTATCAATTTCATGGGTTTCAATTGCTTACGGATTACTCTTTACGATTGCCCATCCGTGCGAGGATGGAAAGTCATCTTTGAAATGGAGTTGTGTACCCAAGGATTCATGCAACTTCTTCCGAATCTCGATGTAAACCTTGGGTCTCGATCGATATGATGGAAAGTGGAATTCCATGCGATCTAACTATCTCAACGATATACAATTACGCTAACTTCTCCGTGAGTAGTCACCCTAAGCGGCAGAAAGTGTCTTGACTTTGTCAATCTATCAACTATCACCCATCTTTGCATCATGTTTCTTCGGTGAGAGGTAGCCCACTTACAAAATCCATGGTGACCGATCCCATTTCCATTCGGATATGCGTATAGTTTGTAGCAAACCCGATGGAACTTGGTGTTCTCGCCTTGACTTGTCGACATGTCAAACATTTAGTCACATAGTCACCTATATCCCTCTTCATACTGTGCCACCAATACCGAGTTTCAGATCATGGTACATCTTTGTACTTCCTAGGTGCATAGCATATACCTCGTGTGTGCCTCTTTTAGAATCTGCCTTCAATTCCCCATCATCCGTACACAGTCTTCCTTTATAATACAGACACCCATCTGCTTTCACCTCATAATCGATTGCTTTTCCCTCCAAATCTTGCTCACAATAGCCATTAGCTTCTCATCTACCTTTTGCCCATCTAATATCTCTGTAGTGAGTTTGGCCTCACTTGCAACTCACCAAAATAGCTCCATCTCGAACCAAGGATGACGGGCATTCAATGATCTCAAAGTCGTGATGGACTTCTGCTCAAAGCATCAAGAACTACATTTGCCTTCCAGGGATGGTAGTCAATTACAGTCATAATCCTTCAGAACTCAATCCATCGCCTCTGTCTAAGGTTGAGCTCCTGCAGGTTGGCAAATATTTCGTGCTCTTGTGAGTACGTGTAAATGTAGCACTTTTCACCATACAAGTAATGCCTCCATATCTTGATCGAAGATAATTGCTGCAAGCTCTAGATCATGGGTAGGAAGTTCTGTCGTGTGGCCTCAATCGCACGGAGGCATAGGCGACCACCTTCCCTCTTGCATCAATACACACCCTAACCCATTATGTGAGGCATCACTATAGACCACAAAGTCCTTTAGGACACCTGTGTTAACACCGGTGCCTCTGTCAACATAGCCTTCAATTTCTCAAAGCTGGTCCGACACTTGTCATTCCAAATCGACATTCTTGTGTAACAACTTGGTCATTGGAGCGGCTATTAGGAAAATCCTTCACAAATCTCTGTAATACCCATAGCCCCAAGAAACTTCGACCTCGGTTGTATTTACGGGAGGCTTCCATTCCATCATCGCTTCTATTTTCTTGGGATCCACCTAATCCCATCGGTGACACTATGTGTCCAAGGAATGCAATCTCATTCACCAAAAGTCACACTTGGACAACTTAGCATACGACTTCTTCTCCCGCAGGGTTTGCAGAACAATCTTCAAATGTTCATCATGTTCTTCCCTGGTCTTGGAGTACACCAGAATGTCATCAATAAAAACCACTACGAACCGATCTAGGTATGGATGAAAGATACGGTTCATAAGGTCCATGAACGCTACGGTGCATTTGTTAGGCCAAAGGGCATCACGAAACTCATAATGCC
The DNA here is from genome assembly GCF_030052815.1 of Hevea brasiliensis. NCBI lineage: Eukaryota > Viridiplantae > Streptophyta > Magnoliopsida > Malpighiales > Euphorbiaceae > Hevea > Hevea brasiliensis. The sequence goes on along the minus strand of NW_026614591.1, from coordinate 154,578 downwards.
CATACTGGGTCCCGAATGCGATCTTGGGCACATCTACATCTTTCACCCTCACCGATGATACCTGACCGAGATCAATCTTAGAAAATACTCCTGCTTCCCTTGGTGATCAAACAGATCATCAATTCTAGGCAACGGATACTTGTTCTTCACAGTCACTTTATTCAACTGCCGGTAATCAATACATAGCCTCAAAGTCCCATCCTTCTTCTTTACAAACAGCACTGGAGCTCCCCATGGTGACACCTGGGCGTATGAATCCCTTTATCCAAAGAATCCTTGCAACCGAGTTTTCAACTCCCTCAATTGATGGGTGCCATCCTATAAGGAGCAATGGAAATGGGTCTTTGATGCCGGCAGTTGTCTCAATAGCAAACTCGACTTCCCTTTACGGTGGCAAACTGGCAACTCTTCAGGAAATACTTCTGGGAAGTCTCTCACTGTGGGTATGTCACTCAAGTTTGGCTTAGCCTGCCTAGTATCCACCACATGTGCTAGGTAGGCTTCACAGCCTTTTCTCATCATTCTTCTTGCAACTGTGGCTGAGATGACATTGGATAAGAAATCTGTCCTTTCACCCACAACAGTGATCTCATTACCCTCCGGAGTTTTTAGAGAAATCCTCTTCAATTTGCAATCAACTATTGCCTGATGACGTGACAACCAGTCCATTCCCAAAATCACGTCAAACTCATGGAAGGGCAACTCAATCAAGTCTGCCAAGAATTCATACCCCTGAATCCTCAACGGGCAACCTTTGTATACTTTTTTCACCACTACACTGTGGCCTAATGGGTTAGTGACCAGAATGTCTTGGTCACTTTCCCTACCAAGATCCCCTTTCTACGGGTAGATTGATGCAGATGTATGAATGAGTGGATCCTGGATCCACCAATGCATGCACAGGAGTATTGTAGAGGGAGAACGTACCCCTGATGACGTCCGGGGCATCTTGCTCCTCCTGAGCTCGGGGCATAATTTCGGCGGTGGCACATTATCCGGCCTCTCTGCCGCTCGAATGCGAGCCTCGTGATGGTCCCACCGCTTCTGATTTACCAGACCTTCTACCCCTTGGTGGGGCAGGTGCAGGTCTGTCTGCTTGTGTCGGAGTAGCTGTAGTAGTTCTGCGTGGGCAGTTCCTCAACTGATGCTCTGTTGACCCACACCTCAAGCAGGCACCACTCTCCAACACTCCCCTTATGCCATCTTTGACAAGGTGTGACAGCGAAGATGCCGGGCTGGTCCTCGAACCCCATCCACGAGAGCGCCCACCGATGGTGTGGTGACCTCTCCTAGGGGTGAATCGTGGCCAGGCCCCGAGGTGACCACAGCCCCGTGGTGAGCTGAACTTTGTGCGAGAGGACCCTTGAACTTCTTCCACGATGCAGAGCCGAACTAGACCGACCGGTCCCCTTCTCATCTCTCTCTTCTAGTCCACTCACTAATTCTCACTTTTTCAACCTTTATGGCAGCTTCCACTAACTTGGTAAATTCGGTGATTCCCAAGGCAGTGAGCTGGATCTTGATGTTATCATTTAGTCCCTCTTCAAATCTCTTGCATCTTTCAGCTTCATTTGGGACTATCTCCCTTCCGTAGCGGCTTAATCGGACGAATTCTTTCTCATATTCGGCCACTGACATTTGTCTCTGCCTCAGGTTAATAAATTCCCTTCTTCTCTCTTCTAGGTATACAGTACCCACATACTTCTTCTTGAATTCCGAGAGAAAGAAATCCCAAGTTACAGCTTCTGGCTGCACTTCACTGGACACTGTGTCCCACCACTCATAAGCATCATCTTGCAGTAAAGAGATGGCAGCTTCCAGGTTTTGCTCTGGAGTGCAGTGAAGTTGTTTCAAGACTCTGCCCGTTCTGTTCAACCAATTCTCGGCTGCAACAGAGTCATCTTCTCTCTTGCCATAGAAATCCACTGCCCCAAATTTTCTTAACCTTTCAGTGTGTGATACTGCATGGTAGTGGTGGTGGTGGTCGGCATTACCCACCATCTGTCTAAAGAAGTCGGCCATTTATTGGAACATGGCACGGGAGGCCGAGTGCTTTGCTTGAGCTGGCGGAGCAGATTCTCTCATGCCCCCAGTCTCAGCTGCTGCAGGTGGAGCATGACTCTCCACTTCCTCCTCAACGGCTCTCTGAGATGAAGGATCCATATCCTATTCAAAATAAGAAAGATAAACAGATCTGCGTTAGTGTCACCTCGACTCTTACATATGCAATGCATGGTATGGACTCAATTTAGGCCCAGAACGCCTAAACCGTGCTCGATACCACTAAATGTGACACCCTTACCCGTATACAAGATACCCGAGTAAGTAATGCCACAGTGTACCGCACACTCTAATATTCCTCAATTAATTTAGACAATGCTTTTGCATATAATTTATGAAATACAATTTATTTAAACCATTCATCAAAAGTATCATTCATTTAAGGTTCAAAATTTTAAAGAAAATCCGTGAGTACCGCTAAAAATGGAGAAAACCGTTCTTGAACTGTTAAAAACACTTCCAATAAACAAATTCATTCATTCTCAACTTCAATATCATCACAAAACTCAATATCAAGATTTGAACAATTTTTCAGTTTCAGGTTTCAACAACCTTTTCATTTCTCAACATCCATTTCTCATATACAAGCAATAAATACATGCTCAAATCTTGCATTCATAGTCATAACTTTCATTATTTACATAAACATCAAAATATATTACATGAGTTCAAGTACATATGAGAAAATACAAATCTGCTACAAAATATCAAAATGACAAAATGACACCTAGTGCCCTACCGATGCACTGCAGGTAGTGAGGTGACACGGACACTGAGCAGAACTGTCAGATGGACTCACCCAGTCTGTGGTCTACTGGGCTCACGGTCGGAATCTCCAGTACCTACGCGTGGCAAAAGCAACGCGCTAAGCAATAATGCTTAGTGGTGCAATAATATAATAGAAGAAATTGGCAAGAAAATAAATGTGTATGCAAAGTGTATGCTTTCTTTGTTTGATTTTGGTATATTCATTAATTCATTAACTTTGTTCACTTTTATTCATTTGGTTGCCCCAAGTAACCTACACTAGACGACTGGACTGGATAACGGGTAAACTGGCACTGGGTACCTAGTACCTCGGGCCGTCACACCATCGGTCACATACGTATCTCGGTGGTAAATGTAACGCTAACAAGTCAGAATAATATCCGCACAAGGCCAAGTCTCAATACAAAGTCAGAATGGCTAAAAGCCATGAAATCACAGAATGGCATTTTTGCCATGTGCGATCGCTAATCTGAACCCTATTGGCATGCCAAACTATCCACACCAATCTTGTTAGGTATACTAGGGCATTTGAAACTCTGAAATTTGTCAATTGTGAATTTCAATTTTTGTGGTGTTACTATTCATCATTGGTCAACAAAAATGTTGACTTTTAGAATAAAAATGTGTACATCAACTTTGGCACTCCCAACATACCACATTTGGTGTTTAAAACTTGTTGGCATTAAGTGTTTTTACCATTTCTAAGCATTAAACCAAAGGAGCAGATTTTTCAGATTTTGTACCATAACTTCACTGTTCCATTGGACACTGTTACTGTTGGAATTTGAAGAAATGTAAAACATAAAAGTTGTTCCTTATTTTGTCTAGTTGAATTTCCTTTTTTGAATCACTCCATTTGGAGTTTTGTAGCTCCAGATATGGCTCAAAAACCCAGGCTGTCCGGATATGCAGTCTGCAGAATTTTACCATATCTACAGTGCATGAACAGTGACTTGAGTCACTTGGTTGACTGGGTTCTGGCCATAATTTGGGGTAGGTTCCTTCATGAAAGTTGTTTGTCTATGTCTTAACTTGTTGCTGTAAAAATTTCAGACCAATTTACCAAATATACAGTGACTTATGGCCAAATGAACAGTTACTGTTCATTTGGTCAAATTCTGCAGAGGCAGTTTCAGGGTTCCGGATTGTGGCTGAGTTTTGACCCTTTTGCTTTGGTCTTTCGGGCATGGTTTCTTCAGAAAAAAATGTGCCATTATAAGCCTAGTTTCATGTCCAATTGGCCAAACATCAATTGGACAAGCACAGCCCAAGTTATGGCAGTGCAAAGGGACTGAAATTTCAGTCCCTATGCTGCTGTCCATAGGGCAGATTTCACCTCACTTTGCCATAGCATTTTTCAGTCCCATTTATGGTCAACATATCTAAAATGGTCACTAATTCACCATTACAATGTGCCCTAACAATTTCCTAAGCCAATTCACACTTTCACCTTTCCAAACCCTAATTTCCATATGAATTTTTCACAACATGCTTTAATTAACTATCTCTTTCAATAATCACATGCATACATGGTTTAATCTTGATATCTAGTCCACTTTAAGTCCATCAAAACACTCATACCTTTTCATTCAATAGGGCTGCCAAAACTTAGGGCATGGATAGACATAGATTTCATTCATTTTAGTTATAAATTCCTACTTATTCCAAGTCTCTAACATAGAATTTACAAAGCTTTAATTGTATATATGCACTAACCTTGTTTGGGCAGAATTTTTCCAAGCAATTCCTTCACTTTCTTGGCTTTTCTTGGCTGCCAAAGGCTTTAGCAAGGTGCTAGGGCAAGTTTTAGTGAAGCTAGGTTAGGATTTTATGGTGAGACAAGGTAGGAAATCAAGCTTGCTTGATTGAGCTCCAATGGAGGGTGGAAGGAAGGGTTCACGTTTTTGGTGGAGAAGAAGGAGAAGAAGAGCAGCTGATTTTTGGTCCTCATTAGTCTTCATTTATCTCTTTAACTTGTTAGTCAAAGGATGGCTTATTTGTGATTGGTCCACATTTCCTTAATGACATCACTTTGAGGTCATAATTTGCATTTGTTGCATTTTTCTTTTCTTTCCTCCACTACTCATTTTCAATTTAATTTCTAGCAATATTTCTTCATATTTTATGTCATATTAATTATTTACTCAACTGGACAAGTCGGCCAAAAATCACCTCGGAAGGCGAAATGACCAAAATGCCCTCCGTTTGGCTTAACGGGTCAAAATCGTCTGTACCGATTGAAAAATTTTTCTAGGTATTTTCTTGGCATTCTAATGCCATGGGAACCTCAATTACCCTTCTCTGGAGTCCCAAAAATTATTTTATAATTTTTCCCCCGGGTCTAGGGCTCCTCGTTGTGAGAACCGCAACTTCCCTCCGGTAACCCATCGCTTGGGCACCGGCTCGTTTGACTCAGTTGTATTTTATTTCTAAAATTTTTACTAAATTTTTCTTATTAATATTTGAGTTAATTAGGGTTCCTGACTTTAGTTTAAATATTTTTCCGGACGTTCTAGCTGTCCGGACCGACACCGGTCACCGGAACAGTAGGATGTACGGAGTGGTTATCGGGAGGGTGTTACATAGTATGTATCTTGTACATATTTTTAATAATAAAAGGCATTTCCACTTTTCCGTTTACATAATATATTTATGTGTAATAGAAAAGGTCCATTGATATTTTGTTAGAAATATTATTCTTAAGTTGTTAAGAATATGAGTGACAATATTTCTAGCACAAAGTATCATAAATAGGTTCACAATCGAGGATACTTCATAATAAGGACATGACTTATCCAGAAAGATTGTATTCATGTTTGTTCCCAAGTTATTTATATGAGATATAAATAAGATGGAATGGTGAGTCTCATGCCATATAACAAACATGATAGGCACTTATAAATGATAAGTAGGCCGAACCAGTGACACTTATGACAAGCACATGGAGTTTACTCTTGTCAATGTTTTGTCATAAATCATATCGATGCATATAATCTTTAGACACGAGATAGCAGCTTATCTTGTATATAGGTAGTTTGAGTTTGATATCGCTTTCATACTTGTACTATGTATGGGTATATGGGCATGTGTTGGCTCCTGCTAGTTATATATGGAGGTAGGTGTTTATCAAGAAGGAATCTGTTCCTCTAAGTAAATAGAGATAAAATCCTATGTTCATTTAATTGTTCTTGATGTTTCAAGTTCCTGGCCAAGACAGATAGATTTATTCAGAAAAGAGTTTCTGATGAGAAAAATCTTTTAATCAAGAACTGGAATTAAAAGAGAACATAATATTCATAGCAAATGGAGTTTGACATAAACCATGACTCCAGCTTGAGTTGGGATTTTTGTAACAGAGATTCTAGTGCATGGTAACATATGATTATAGGTTCATTTAAGGTAAATCTTATTACTAATTGGGTGGCCATGGCATGCTATGCTAGGTATTAACCATGGTCTATGAGGTTCATAAAATGATTTAGAGAAATCATTTATGGTAAGAAAGAGTTCTGATGATATTAAGAGTTGATATCATGTCTCATTGCCAATTAGTGATGAGCCTAGTAAGTCACACACATACACAAGTTATCACCTATTTAAATATGATTTAATTAATTAATTAAAGAGTTTAATTGATTAATTAAATAGATTTGGTTTGCAATAAAATTGCAAAGTCCCTAGCATGACTTGAAACCAAATCTAGATTATTGGATGTGTAGTATAAATTAAATTTATATTTAAAGTGTTTAAATATGAATTTAATTGATGAGAAATTAATTAATAGAGATTAATTAATTAATTTATATTTGATATAAATTAATTAGAAGAAGAAAATAATTATTTTGGGTTAAGAACTCAAAATTAAGACACGAGGGCATTTTGGTCATTTTGCGGTGTGACACGTGGCACCATGAGATGGTGACACATGGCATAACACATAAGCTTGCCAAATATTTTTAATCATGTAAGATGATTAAAATCAAGATTAAATATAGGTTTGACACTTGGCACAATGTGATTGAGTCACTTAAACCTAGAGCTAATCAAAAGGTGACATGTGGCTAGGGTTTAATGTGTTAACCTAGCTATTTAAGTGGGGTTATGAAAAGAAAACACAACCAGCAGCCTCTCCTCTCATATGTCACGCCACTGTGAGCCTCTCCAGCTATTTCTCTTCATCTCTCATCAATTCAAAGAGATTAGCCATCAATCTCTTGAATTAAGAACACTAGAAATTGTTTCTAGTGTCTGTTTGCATCTCTAATCTCTTAAAAGGCAGAACTTGAATTTCTAATTAATAGAAAAGGCTTTAGAAGCTGTTCAAGGGCTGCCATAGGTGTTCTTGGTGTGGACAAGCTAGAGGACAACATCTGTGTCCTCAAGACGAATCTCAAAGGCGCACGCGCAAAGACATCAAGAGGTTAGTGTAATCGTTCTTGATTTAATCTAGGGTTCTAAAATTAATCTGATTAATTTTAAAATCTTAAATGGCAAATACAGATCCAAAAACATATTAAAAGAGTTTTAATATGTTGTTTATCATTGAAATCAAATAGATAAAAATAAATCTTGCATGGTGCTTGTGACCCTAGGTGAAAATTTTTGAATTCAATGGTATAATCTTGTGTTTTTTCACGCTTCCGTTCCTTCAGCACCATGAGAGGGTGACACATGGCACTACACATAAGCTTTCCAAATGTCTTTTACTCATGTAAGATGATTAAAATTAAGATTAAATATAGGTTTGACACTTGGCACAATGTGATTGGGTCAATTAAACCTAGAACCAATCAGAAGGTGACATGTGGCAAGGGTTTTAAGTGGTGACCTAGCTATATAAGTGTTGTTATGAAAAGAAAAAATATATTCAGCTACTACCTCCTTTGTGCCGCCACTCTTGAGGTTCCCATTCTCTCTTCTTCTTCATCTCTCATCAATTCCAAGAGATTAGCAAACAATCTCTTGAATTAAAAATACTAGAAATTGTTTCTAGTGTCCTGTTTACATCTTTAAACTCTTAAAAGGAAAAACTTGATTTTCTAATTAATAGAAAAAGCTTTAGAAGCTGTTTAAGGGCTGCCATAGGTGATCTTGGTATGGACAAGCTAGAGGGACAGCATCTGGTGTCCTAAAGACGCATCCCAAAGGCACAAATACGCTGCAGTGTATCAAGAGGTTAGTGTATTTGTTCTTTATTTAATCTAGGGTTCTAAAATTAATCTGATTAATTCTAAAATCTTAAATGCAAATACAAATCTAAAAACATATTAAAAGAGTTTTAATATGTTGTTTATCATTGAAATCAAATAGATAAAAATAAATCTTGCATGATGCATGTGATCCTAGGTGAAAATTTTTGAATTCAATGGTATAAACTTGTGTTTTTGATGCTTTCACTCCTTCAAAAACATGTCCAGACATATAAAAGATTTAGATCCTTGAATCGTCGCCAATCCGGAGTCTAACATCTCCAGAACACAAGCTGCTACTGTTTGCTAGTTTCTACATATCATAAGAAATCTGAGAACCGCACGATATCTAAAATCAAGTCGTAAATGAACTATGAGCATCATCAACATCTAAATAACAAGATATAGACAAACCTTCTGAAGGTGTATCCTTCTTGTTCTTTAGAGAAGCAAGATACTCTGGGCAGTTCCTTTTCCAGTGCCCATCTTTCTGGCAGTGGAAACACTTTCCTTTGCCTCCATCAGCTTTGGTCTTTCCTTTCTATTTAGCTATCTTCTTAGAAGGACTAGGAATTTGAGGTTTCTTTTTCTTATTGCCCTTCTTCTTGTTAGACTTTCCAGTAGAAGAAAATGCAATCAAAGCTACCTCTTTTCCTTTATTGCCCGGCATATTTTTTTGGGCTATAACTAGCATGTTAAGTAGACCAGGCAAGGTGTATTCCTGCTTAGTCATATGGAAATTTGTCAGAAAATTCCCAAATGACTCAGGAAGGGACTGAAGGATCAAATCCGTCTGTAGTTGAAAATCCATGTTAAAGTCAAGATGTTCCAGCTGCTCAATAAGCCGAATCATTTTGTGGACATGATCCCCAATATTTTGTCCCTCAGACATCCTCATGCGAAATAGCTACCTAGATATATCATACCTGGCATTCCTGCTATGTTCACAATACAACTCTTGTGGGTGAAGGAGGATCTCACTTGCATATTGCATGTTCTCATGTTGCTTCTGTAACTCATTACTCATAGAAGCAAGCATGTAACACTTGGCTCTCATATCATGCTCCTTCCATTTGTCCAAAGCTTCATGTTCCTCTTGAGTGGCCTCTGGAGGTAAGGGGCCTGGAACCTGTGAGTCTAGAATATATTCTACATGTTTAAAGTTCAGGACAAGTTTCAAATTTCTTAGCCAATCAGAAAGATTAGGTCCTGTCAACCGATTGTGATCAAGTATGCTCACAAGGATATTGGATGGTGGTGGTTGTGGTGTGCTCATTATTATCAGAAAATTAACTGCAGAAAATAACCAAATTAATTAGTAAATGTATCATATATTTAACCAAAATGATTATGGTCTTTTAATCAAATTGGTCCTCCCACTAACTTGGTGAATCCTACACTTCCAAAGTAGAAAACGGAAATCCTAGTTTGATGGATTTCTATTGGGTGATTGAATTCTTATAATCTTATTGATTATCCTTAGGCACATCCATTATTGGAATTACAATAAACTATATGTGAGCAACTCCTTATCTATTACATCTCATGTGAGGTTCAATCCTTTTACCTAGCCCCTAATGCTCAAAATCTCAGGCACATCCATTATTGACTTATCTTGAATTAGTTAAGTTGATCCCATTGAGCCAGTAAACATGCAAATAATTTTAATGTCCTCAGGCATATCCATTATTAGCCACCAAACCATTTACATATTTACAACATCTCATGCTTAACAATTATTCTTAAGAAAATCTCTTAAATTAATTGCATCATATGCAAGTATTTAAAATTTATTAAAATAATTGCCTCAATGGAGGGCCCATGATATAATTTCCTATAATTATACCATTTCCAACTTAATCATTTGTTTAGAAGATTTTGTAGTTGGCTTAATTACTATTATGGTCTCACTTTGCACATTATCCAATTAGCATGCATATATCATATACTTGCATACATTCCCATACATCTCATGCATTCATGGATAAATATATAAATATGGTATGATCATGGACTTTCTAAGGGATTCAATTCTGAGCCACCAAGAGTTGCATCAGGGCATTCCTAGGTGCATTTCATTCATTTATATTACAAGAGTTGCTGAAGGAGTGCATAATCAACACTTGATCTTGAATTCCTTCCACTGGTCCTACCAATGCTCTTGACCTCCTTGATCTTCTTGCAATCCAATTACATAATAATCCTTGGTATATGAAGGCGAATTTACAAGAACCAAATAAATGATATTACAACCCAAAAATATTACAACCATTATAATACATGCCACTAAAATAAATTATTAATTTACAACCCAAAGAAACATAAAAGAAATCAATCCAATACATTGGTCTTTTATTGTCCATGATCATCCATTATTCATATCACCATTTAACAATTAAATAAAATATACATACTATAATTAAATTGAATATCTCATATTCAACTTAAAAATCTAGATTTGAATATGATTCAAACAAATTTAAAAATTCAGATTTGAATCACATTCAAACAAATTTAAAAATTCATATTTAAATCAAAACTTATTATGTGATTAAAACTCCTAATTAAACATTTTAATTAGTCATGGATCTAATTATGGGCCTTGAAAACAAGCCCACATTCAAGCGCACATTCATGCACATGGTTGAATGAACCAAACCATGCACACCAATGGTGCTCATCATCATGCTGCCACCTATTCTTTGCAACCAGCAATGAATCAATCAACTTTTGATCAAATCACACAATTAAATAAGATATAAAACAATCTAAATGGCAAATATAGTGGCTTTGATACCAATTGAAGGAGCGAAAGCATGAAAATTATTAGATTAGAATATTAAATTCAAAAATTTTCTTTTAGGGTCTCATGCATCATGCAAGATTCATTTTTTACCTATTGATTTCATTGTTCAATAGCATATTAAAACACTTTTAATATGTATTTGGACTTACATTTGCCATTTAAGATTTTAGAATTAACTTATTAATTCATTATAATCCTAGATTAATTCAAGAACATGTGCACTAACCTTTTGATGCACTATAGATGTGTTTGGTACCTTTGGGAAGCACCTAGGATCCCAAATGTTGTCCCTCTAGATTGTCCACACCAAGATCACCAATGACAGCCCCTTGAACAGCTTCTAAAGCCTTGCCACATGTCATCTTCTGATTGGCTAAGAATTTTAATTGACCTAATCACATTAAGCCAAGTGTCAAAACTAGATTTAATCTTGACTTAGATCATCTTACATGATTGAAAGACAAATGGCAAGCTTATATGGTGCCATGTGTCATCATCTCATGATGCCACATGTCACCCTATAAAATGACCAAATTACCCTTGTGTTGTAATTTTGAGTTCTCAATCCAAAATAATTATTTCTCCTTTTCTAATCAATTTATATCAAATTTTAATTAATTAATTAGTCTCTATTAATTAATTTCTCATAATTAAATTCATATTTAAATACTTTAAATATAAATTTAACTAATACTATGCATCCAATAACCTAGATTTGATTTCAAGTTATGCTAGGGACTTTGCAATCTAATTGCAAACCAAACCTATTTGATTAATCAATTAAACTCTTTAAGTAATTAATTAAATCACATTTAACTTGGTGATTACTTGTGTATGTGTGTGACTCACTAGGCTCATCACTAATTGGTAATGAGATATGATACTAACTCTTAATATCTTTAGAACTCTTTCTTACCATAAATGATTTCTCTAAATCATTTTATGCACCTCATAGACCATGGTTAACACCTAGCATAGCATGCTATGGCCACCCAATTAGTAATAAGGAATACCTTAAATGAACCTTTTATCTTATGTTATCATGCACTAGAATCTCTCTGTTACAAAATCCCAATTCAAGCCGAGTCATTGTTAATGTCAAACTCCATTTGCTATGAATATTATGTTCTCTTTTAATTCTAGTTCTTCATTAAAAAGATTTTCTCATCAGAAACTCTTTTCTAACTAAATTTATCTGTCCTGGCCAGGAACTTGAAACATCAAGAATAATTAAATGAACATAGGATTTTATCCCTATTTACTTAGGGTAAAAGATTCCATCTTGATCAACACCTACCTCCATATATAACTTGTAGGAGCCAACACATGCCCATATACCCATACACAGTACAAGTATGAAAGTAGTATCAAACTCAAACCACCTATATACAAGATAACTGTGCTATCTCAGGTCTAAAGATTATATGCACTGATATGATTTATGACAATGCATTGACAAGACTAAACTCCATATGTTTGTCATAAATGTCACTGGTTCGGCCTACTTATCATGCATAAGTGCCTATCATGTTTGTTATATAGCATGAGACTCACCATTCCATCTTATTTACATCTCATATAAATAACTTGACAACAAACATGATTACAATCTTTCTGGATAAGTCATATCCTTATTGTGAAGTATCTTCGATTGTGAACCAATTTATGATACTTTGTGCTAGAAATACTGTCACTCATATTCTTAACAACTTAAGAATAGAATTTCTAATAAAATATCAATGAACCTTTTCTATTACACATAAATATATTATGTAAATAGAAAAGTGAAAATGCCTTTATTATTAATAAAACATGTATAAGATGCATACTAAATGATATGCTCTAGGGCATACTACTAACATACCTAATTAATGGAATATGTAGCAGTCACTTTTATGCATAGTGATCTTCATAAAAATTGTTGCCCTATGTCTTATGATCATTGAGAAATTTGTATCACAAATTTTCAAGTTTTGTGGAACTATTTATGGCTAATTAATTGACCTGGACTTATGTACCCTGTGCCAACAAGTGTTTAGTTCAGGTCAGTGACTTCAGGTCACTTTTTGAGGTTTTTAAATTATAACTTGAGGAAGGTTTATATAACAAAGTTGTAGCCCTATTTCTCAGGTTTCTAGAAAGGTATGGCTCATCCCAATTGGAGTTTTCTAGTGGGAGATATGACTAAAAGGCTGTTCTGGGGTCAAATGAAGTTTGGTTAGATTCCAGGTTTTGATGTATTGACTTGTTCTAACAATTTGACCTAATTCTCTTGATTTTTGGGCTTTGGTCAAAATACCAATTTTGTATATCTGTGTCTTGTGGACATTTTACCACTGATTTCATTACATTTGAGTTCTTGTAGACCAAGTTATGGCCATTTTTCCAAAACTGGTCAGGTAAATTTATGTCCAGCAGTTTTTGAACAACCTAATTCTGGGCAGTTTTGTGATCCAATTTGGGCCAGCAATTTGGTTTAGTTTAAGGCATTTCTAGGTTTTGTGGTCTTCATGACAATTGTAGCCCTATATCTAAGCTTTCCAATGATATAAAATTTTGGTCATTTGGACTAGTATACAGGGAGTTATGACCAAATGAATACGTACTGTTCATTTGGTCATTTTCTGGGTTTTGTGCAGGGTCATCCGGATTTGGGCAGTGTTTAGGTTAAGTTTTGGACAAAATTTGGGCATGGTTTCTTCATGGAAAATGGGATATTTTGGGTCTAAGTTCATCTCCAATTGGCCTCATACCAATTGGAGTCACAAAATTTCAGTTATGGTTCATCAAACACAATGGACTCATTGAGTCCCAAACCTGCAGAAAATAACACTCCCAAATATTCAATCTCTTCTAACTTCCTTCAATTTGCATATATAGCACTTCAATTAGGCAACAAATAGTCTCAACAACATCAATTACAAGCCAAATCACAAAATCTCCAATTCAAGATCAAACCCTAATTTCAATTTTTCCAAATCCCACATGCACTTATGTAAATAAATTCTAACATTTTTAACCTTGTTAATCCACCTCCATAACCCATTTAAAACCAATAAAACCATTAATTTCATACTCCTCTTAGGGCTGCCAAAATTCAAGTGCCCCTTTTTCTCAAAATTTCTTTTTGATTTCATGAAGTTTACACTTAGTTTAGCATGATTTTCATGCTTAGGGAAGAGAGATTAGGAGTTTAGTGCACTAACCTCACTTGGTGACTTGCAAACTTCACTTATATCCCTTCTTTTTACTATCAATGGCTTCCTTATGGAGTGGGGAGGATTTTTAATGAAGAGGGCTATGGGTTTTGGTGAGTAAATAAGGGAAGATTCAAGCTTGAAGCTTGAACAAAAATGGTGGAGAGAGGACCAAGGTGCCAGCCATGGCAGAGAGAAGAGGAAGAAGAAGGCTTGTGGTTGGTGGCTCTTGTCTTCTTATGTGTATATATATATATATATATATATATATATATATATATATATATATATATATATATATAAGGCTTGTGGTTGGTGGCTCTTGTCTTCTTATGTGTATATATATATATATATATATATATATATATATATATATATATATATATATATATATATATATATATAGAAGGCTTGTGGTTGGTGGCTCTTGTCTTCTTATGTGTATATATATATATATATATTATGTACTTTAATATTTTATAATTTCATAAGTCTTTTTCTTTTCTTTTCTTTTCTTTTCTTCTTTTTATTCCTTTCTTATTTTTCTAATTCATTTCATAAATTTTATTGTATGTTAATTATTTTATTCTCTCAAATTTTTAATTTGAAATTTAAGTCAAAATTCACCTCTAGGGGTGAAATGACTAAAATGCCCTTCGTGGTGCTCATCAGATTATTATTATTATTTTTGTACCAACTAATAAATTCTCTTAAATTTTATTTATTTTCTCTAAATTTTTTCTATATTTTCTTAACATTTATTCCATCAACTTATGCCTCCTCACTATAGTTTAAGTGTAGTTCTAGACATTCTGGCTGTCCAAACAGACATTAGTCATCGAAACAGTAGAATGTACGGACTACCTACAGTGAGGGCCTTAAAATTCTTCCCCTCTAAATAAAAAATTTCGTCCTCAAAATTGACCTGATGTGAAAAGCTGAGGGAACTACTGCCTCATTGTCTCCTCGCTCTCCTATGTCGCTTCTTCTGTGTTGTGTTGTCTCCATAAGACTTTCACTAATAGGATCCTCTTATTTCTGAGTTCTTTCACTTCCCGTGCCAAGATTCTGACTGGTTCTTCTTCATATGTCAAATCACATTGCACAATTATCTCCTCTGCTAAAATGACATGTGAAGGATTTAATCTGTATCTCCTAAGCATCAACACATGGAATACATTGTGAATCTTGTCCAACTTAGAGGGTAAAGCTAGCCTGTAGGCTACTGGACCCACACATTCAATAACATCATATACACTAATAAACCTAGGGCTTAACTTACCCTTCTTACCAAATCCTAGCACTTTCTTCTAAGGTGATACCTTGAGAAACACTTTATCGCCCACCTCATACTCTATATCCTTTCTCCTCAGGTCGGTATATGACTTTTGTCTATTTGAGCTGCTTTCAAGTTGTCTCTGATGAGTTTCACTTTTTCCTCAGTCTGTCTCACTAAGTTTGGGCCCACTACTTTCTCTTCCCCCATTTCTGTCCAACATAAGGGAGTCCTGCATCTCTTCCCATACAATGCTTCATATGGAGCCATTTTTATACTGGCTTGGTAGCTGTTGTTGTAAGCAAACTCTACCAAAGGAAGATACTTCTCCCCATTCCCTTCACAATCGATAACACAGCTTCTTAACATATTTTCCAATACCTATCATATAATTCATGTCATATCCTTACTATCATGTCTTTAACATCTATAATAAATTTAATAAGTTCTAAGGGTTACCTATATCACCCTTTCGGACTGTCCATCAGTCTGGGGATGAAAAGCCATACTGAAGTGCAGTTGAGTGCCCAATGATCCCTGTAACTTCTATCAAAGTAAATCTCAAGTCTCGATCAGATATGAGCATTATCGACACTCCATGTAACCGTACTATCTTAGCTATGTAGATCTCTGCTAATCCTTAGTCTGTCTTACTAGATCTAGCTCTATAATCTTATCCCTATCTCTATTTACTATCAGAAATATGTAGCTCTACACAATTATCCCAAGTTGGTACTGTAATCTGTAGCTTACAACACAAACATCGAGAACATTGCGTAGTTACCACAATATATCCCATTAGATCAGGTTTTTCCTATACTTATCCTTAATTAGTGTCACACCCTACCCCTCTGTAAGGCATAACATGATCCCGTAGTATACCTAATGAATTACCAACTCCGTCTACTGATAACCCATTAAATACACTACAAGGGATTTTAAAAACTTTTCTTACTTCTTTTACAGTGGTGAGCACTATTTACAGGTGTGAAAGACTTTGGTGAACTGAAGTGAAACAACTAACTCATTTGATTTATTTGGAATATCTGTAAAATTTTTGGCAAGGTGCCATTTGTATTTTGGACAAAGCAGTTCTTGAAAACCTGTAAAAGCACTTCAAATCCACGGTGATTTTCAAAGACTAAGATACAAAAATATAACACAATTTTTACAAGCCAAATAACTCATAATTATTTTACAACTTTCTCAGTACAACTTAAATTTACAACTGCTCAAAACCAAGAACAAAATATACATACGTGAATATACATTACTGATACAAATGCCACATATGGTATACTCACTATACCCAAAATCTCTCATTGGCGGTACTAGCAACCCTAGTCTCTGCCTTTGTCTATCTCTCTACTGCGACAAAGAATAAAGCTATCGGAGACAATGTCTCGATGGTGCACAACATTAACCAAATACAATTTTAAATCACAATTCATAAATCATATCATTAGTGGATCCTTAAAACCATAGTTGATTTCAAGACAATGAATGTCATAAGGAATTTAAACTCCAATTCACAAATTATCAAAATTCATAATAACACAATTTAGTCAAATAGCTTAAGAATACCGTATTGCCAATTCATACACAATTTGATCAAATTCTTGAATAACACGCTTTTTCCAATCAATGACACAATTTGATCAAATAATGAATAATACCGTTTTGCAAATCAATAACACAATTCGATCAAATAACTGAAGAATACAGTGTTGCCAATCAATATCACAATTTAAGTCATGACACAATTTTTCCATATATGCCGTGTTGTACACCACGACAAGACATACTCACCCCAATAATCAAATCAATTAGGGAGGAAGCTAGCTATCTAATGAGTACTCATCCATACTCACCTCGGTGGGAAGTCAAAGAGGGAGGAACATAATCATACTCACCCTGATCGATAAGTCAAAGAGGGAGGAATAATCACACTCACCCCATTAATGGAGGAGGAACATAATATCCGTGTCATGCCAATTATGAGTCAAAACAATTCCAAACATTTTATTCAAATGATCCGTAAGAATCCAATAAATTTCCAAAGTTATAATTTCATTCACAAAATGGCAACACAATGTAATTCACTTCAATTTCCACAAAACCATTTACGTGCTTTTCAATCAATAAGTATCCATCAATATCATTCAAACAATTTTTCCTGATTTCAAACCATTCACAATGTTTTTCAATCAATAAGTGTCCACCAAACACATTTCCACAATTTAAAACAATAATGTACAAATAGTTAATATTTATTTCAATAAAAAAATTCAAAAGAAATATTCGTTGTGCACAAACCTCTGATATTTGTCTCCTGGTCCTGACTCAGTATTTCTTTCCCTTTTGCTGAGTCCTTGTTAACTGAGAAACACAATTTGAAGTGTTTCAGTACCAAATTAAACTGTCTCTATCGATGGTGTTTGGTAAATAATGCACTGAACTCAATTATTCACTTAATCACCTAATATACCGACCCTCGCTATGCTTTTATGTAAATTAGGTTTTAGTGTCGTTAATATGTCACATTCGATAGGGTTTTAGGTTTGGTACGTTTTACCAAAGTCATTTCCTTGTTTAGTGCATTTTAGTGCAAATTGCTAGATTCCGGGATACTGGTTTGACCTAACCGGACGATCTAGTTCCCTCGGTTTTCGAGTCTCGGTCGAAACTACAAACTTGTAGATCTAGGTCTTATTGCACGCGGTGCAAAATTTCAGGTCAATCCGAGTTAATTAGACCAAGTTATGGTCATTACACTATTGCTGGTCAAGTGGTACCATTTTAGGTCAATTTTAGGTCAAATTGGTCAATTCTGGTTCGGCCAGTTTTTGGACCCGAACTTGTGCAAGTTGTTTGACTTGCTTATGGTCATTTCTGGGCTTTGGTGTCTTCATAAGACTTGTAGGTATGGGTCTTAACTATTCTTGGTCAAAATTTCAGGTCAATTGGACCTGGTTTGAGTGAGTTATGGCCTAAACACTCACTGCTGCCCAATTGGTCATTTTTCAGGTCCTAATTGCACCTAATCCGAATTGGTCATTTTTTTTAGGTCACCTTGAAAGCAGAATTTTGGCATGGTTTCTCAATGAAAGTTGGCACATTTTGTGCCTAGTTTCACCTCAAATTGGTCTCATACCAATTGAGGTTACACATTCAAGGTTATAGGCTAAAATATACACTGCCCTCAATATGCATTTCACACCCCAACTTCAAACACACACTTACCTTTGCCATTTGTTTACTTACCTACCAAACTGTTTTGGCACATTACCAAAAGCATTTTCTACATTACATTAGCATTATTTTGGGCAGATTCCAATCACCCTCAACACACCAAATATCATTCACAATTACAATTTCTAAGTACCATTACAAACACACCTAAACATTACAAACTTTACATACACTTTACAATGTTAATTTACATACATATCATCAATCCTTCTAGGTCAATATTCTGCCCACACTTCCTTCAATATATACCATTACTCAAGTGTCCACAAGCTGCCACAAACCATTCTTCAACATCACATTGCCGTCCCATATACCAATTCCCATCAAAGTGCATAATTCACCATATAAACATGAAATAATTCACTAAGTTACTAAATCACCATGATTAACATTATTTCTCATCAATTATATGCACAAATACCTCATCAAAAACGTGACTCATGGCTGTCCAAAATGAAAACAACAATAACCCTTCAAACTCAAAATTTTCCTTCACCAAACCAACACCCATAACATGAACATAAACTTTAACAAAGAAATTCTCAAAAATGCAAACTTACCTTTAATTGTAACTTGCTAAACCTTCACCAAACTTCTCAAAATTGGTATCAATATCTTCCTTGTGATGTGTAGACCATTTTTCATAAAAGAACCTAAGTGTTTAGAGGTGGAATGGAGGGAGAGAATGAAGCTCATGCAAAACATCAATGGTGGTTCTCTTCTCTCTTGAATTCGGCCACTTTGAATCTAAAGGAGGAAGATGAATTGCAGATGGTGAGATGAGTGTACACCTGCCCCATTATGTCTTTAATTTATTCCTTAGTGGCCCACTCACATTATTTAACCATATTATAAGTTTAATGTTTTATTTACACCATTTCCACTCCATTTTTGGCTATTTATTTTAGGTACCACTAAACAAATTTTTCATTTCATTTTCTAAGTGTAATATTATTTATTTTTAATGGACATTTAGGTCAAAAGACACTTGGGATGTCAAATGACCATAATGCCTGTCGGGTGGCATTCGATTTTTCGGATACAGGGTTTTGTCTGCTTTTTCGATTTCTCACTTTTCTTTGTACTAATTATTTAATTTTTCTTTGATCTTTCTAATGATATTTATTCTTCAATAAGGTTCTATTTATGTCCTAAAAATGTTTTCCGTGGTTCCTGATCCAGGGGGCCAACGGTCCACGCCGTGACTTCCTGCAAGGTCACCCATCGCTAGGTTTCTGCTCACTTACTGGTTACATTTCTTTGCTATGATTTTTCCTTTGTTTTTCTTATATTTTCTTTTCTTGTATTTCAATATTTATGTCTCCTCTCTCATATCAAGGTACGGTTCTAGGCATCCTAGCTGTCCGGACAACACTGGTCACTGGAGCAGTAGAATGCACTACCGAACTTAGGGGTGTTACAATTCTCCCCCCCTTAAATAAATTTCATCCACGAAATTTTACCCAGTAGTCATCTTACAATAGTCATACGTTTATTTTCTCCTTTCTATATGATCGTATAATCTTCTTTTCCTCAAATTTGTATAAGTCTTTTAACAATCTAATACAATGTTTGATTTGTTTGGATAACACCAATCTCCTCTTACTATTATCTGTCTAATATTTGGTTCACGTTGCTTCTTGAATGACCCTTGAGGTCATGTTAGAATCATTCATCATCATTGGTCCTCGACCATTCTAATCCATAGTCTTCCTCACATTCGTAATATTTCTTTGTTACATATGAATCAACTGTTCAAATCTCTACTTAGTAACTCTTTTTATCTCACAATATTCTATAACTTACTTCCTTTTGTATCGAATCAGAACCTTTCGATATTCTAACTTTTGAGTTTTAGATCCCTAAGTAGGAATTTCAAACTTATTTCTAACAATTAAATTCTCACATGGCATAACTATACCAAAAGGATGCCGTTGGCAACTATTCTTATCTAGGTGTACTATCGGGTGACGTAGCTCTACACAATAATCTCAAGTCGATCGTAATCTGACTACACGATAAACACCAAGAACATTGCATAGTTACTACGATACATCCCAATAGATCAAACTTTGTTATCTTTTATTCTTTTGAATTCACGATATTGAATCTTATTAGATTACAATATCCATTAGCAATTTCTAACAGTAACCTCCTTGCCCGCATCTAGAGCAATTCCATTACTGCATCTTACTTTTATGTCCTCTTGCCTTACATTAAGTAGGCTCGCCAATTAGCTTATAATTTTATGGTGTGTCAGCAATTACTTTTCGCCGATAAACTCTTCCAAAACTAATTTCACTTGTTATCACAATCCTTATCCTAAAGGACTAGTCACTAATGCATCAAAATTTATTTCCCTGACCTCCTGTACAATAATACAAGGAGATTTCCTCCCGTTAGTGCATATTTATAATGTAATGTCTGTATGTATCAAACATTTGAGCGATTGTAATTACTGACAAAAGATTTCAAATTCACGATTCAAATTCACTTTAAAACCATTGCTTTGATACCACTAAAACATGTCACACCCTACCCTCCGTAAGGCATAACATGATCCGTAGTATACCTAATGAATTACCAACTCCGCTTCATCGATAACCCATTAAATACACTACAAGGGATTTTAAAAACTTTTCTTACTTCTTTTACGATGGTGAGCACTATTTACAGTGTGTGAAAGACTTTGGTGAACTGAAGTGAAACAACTAACTCATTTGATTTATTTGGAATATCTGTAAAATTTTTGGCAAGGTGCCATTTGTATTTTGGACAAAACAGTTCTTCAGAAAACCTGTAAAAAGCACTTCAAATCCACAGTGATTTTCAAAGACTAAGATACAAAAATATAACACAATTTTTACAAGCCAAATAACTCATAATTATTTTACAACTTTACTGTACAACTTAAATTTACAACTGCTCAAAACCAAGAACAAAATATACATACAGTGAATATACATTACAGTACAAAATGCCACATATGGTATACTCACTATACCCAAAATCTCTCATTTGGTACTAGCGACCTTAGTCTGCGCCTTGTCTATCTCTCTACTGCGGCAATAATAAAGCTATCATTTGAGACAATGTCTCGATGGTGCACAACATTAACCAAATACAATTTTAAATCACAATTCATAAATCATATCATTAGTGGATACTTAAAACCATAGTTGATTTCAAGACAATGAATGTCATAAGGAATTTAAACTCCAATTCACAAATTATCAAAATTCATAATAACACAATTTAGTCAAATAGCTTAAGAATACCGTATTGCCAATTCATACACAATTTGATCAAATTCTTGAATAAATACGCTTTTTCCAATCAATGACACAATTTGATCAAATAACTGAATAATACCGTTTTGCAAATCAATAACACAATTCGATCAAATAACTGAAGAATACAGTGTTGCCAATCAATATCACAATTTAAGTCATGACACAATTTTTCCATATATGCCGTGTTGTACACCACGACAAGACATACTCACCCCAATAATCGAAATCAATGAGGGAGGAAGCTAGCTATCTAATGAGTACTCATCCATACTCACCTCAGACTGGGAAGTCAAAGAGGGAGGAACATAATCATACTCACCCTGATGATAAGTCAAAGAGGGAGGAATAATCACACTCACCCCATTAATGGAGGAGGAACATAATATCCGTGTCATGCCAATTATGAGTCAAAACAATTCCAAACATTTTATTCAAATGATCCGTAAGAATCCAATAAATTTCCAAAGTTATAATTTCATTCACAAAATGGCAACACAATTCGTAATTCACTTCAATTTACACAAAACCATTTCTGTGCTTTTCAATCAATAAGTATCCATCAATATCATTCAAACAATTTTTCACAGTTTCAAACCATTCACAATGTTTTTCAATCAATAAGTGTCCACCAAACACATTTCCACAATTTAAAACAATAATGTACAAATAGTTAATATTTATTTCAATAAAAAAATTCAAAAGAAATATTCGTTGTGCACAAACCTCTGATATTTGTCTCCTGGTCCTGACTCAGTATTTCTTTCCCTTTTGCTGAGTCCTTGTTAACTGATAAACACAATTTGAAGTGTTTCAGTACCAAATTAAACTGTCTCTATCGATGGTGTTTGGTAAATAATGCACTGAACTCAATTATTCACTTAATCACCTAATATACCGACCCTCGTTGCGTTTTAGGTAAATTAGGTTTTAGTGTCGTTAATATGTCACATTCGATAGGGTTTTAGGTTTGGTACGTTTTACCAAAGTCATTTCCTTGTTTAGTGCATTTTAGTGCAAATTGCTAGATTCCGGGAAACTGGTTTGACCTAACCGACGATCTAGTTCCTCGGTTTTCGAGTCTCGGTCGAAACTACAAACTTGTAGATCTAGGTCTTATTGCACGCGGTGCAAAATTTCAGGTCAATCCGAGTTAAGTAGACCAAGTTATGGTCATTACACTATTGCTGGTCAAGTGGTACCATTTTAGGTCAATTTTAGGTCAAATTGGTCAATTCTGGTTCGGCCAGTTTTTGGACCCGAACTTGTGCAAGTTGTTTGACTTGCTTATGGTCATTTCTGGGCTTTGGTGTCTTCATAAGACTTGTAGGTATGGGTCTTAACTATTCTTGGTCAAAATTTCAGGTCAATTGGACCTGGTTTGAGTGAGTTATGGCCTAAACACTCACTTCTGCCCAATTGGTCATTTTTCAGGTCCTAATTGCACCTAATCCGAATTGGTCATTTTTAGGTCACCTTGCAAGCAGAATTTTGGCATGGTTTCTCAATGAAAGTTGGCACATTTTGTGCCTAGTTTCACCTCAAATTGGTCTCATACCAATTGAGGTTACACATTCAAGGTTATAGGCTAAAATATACACTGCCCTCAATATGCATTTCACACCCCAACTTCAAACACACACTTACCTTTGCCATTTGTTTACTTACCTACCAAACTGTTTTGGCACATTACCAAAAGCATTTTCTACATTACATTAGCATTATTTTGGGTAGATTCCAATCACCCTCAACACACCAAATATCATTCACAATTACAATTTCTAAGTACCATTACAAACACACCTAAACATTACAAACTTTACATACACTTTACAATGTTAATTTACATACATATCATCAATCCTTCTAGGTCAATATTCTGCCCACACTTCCTTCAATATATACCATTACTCAAGTGTCCACAAGCTGCCACAAACCATTCTTCAACATCACATTGCCGTCCCATATACCAATTCCCATCAAAGTGCATAATTCACCATATAAACATGAAATAATTCACTAAGTTACTAAATCACCATGATTAACATTATTTCTCATCAATTATATGCACAAATACCTCATCAAAAACGTGACTCATGGCTGTCCAAAATGAAAACAACAATAACCCTTCAAACTCAAAATTTTCCTTCACCAAACCAACACCCATAACATGAACATAAACTTTAACAAAGAAATTCTCAAAAATGCAAACTTACCTTTAATTGTAACTTGCTCAACCTTCACCAAACTTCTCAAAATTGGTATCAATATCTTCCTTGTGATGTGTAGACCATTTTTCATAAAAGAACCTAAGTGTTTAGAGGTGGAATGGAGGGAGAGAATGAAGCTCATGCAAAACATCAATGGTGGTTCTCTTCTCTCTTGAATTCGGCCACTTTGAATCTAAAGGAGGAAGATGAATTGCAGATGGTGAGATGAGTGTACACCTGCCCCATTATGTCTTTAATTTATTCCCTTAGTGGCCCACTCACATTATTTAACCATATTATAAGTTTAATGTTTTATTTACACCATTTCCACTCCATTTTTGGCTATTTATTTTAGGTACCACTAAACAAATTTTTCATTTCATTTTCTAAGTGTAATATTATTTATTTTTAATGGACATTTAGGTCAAAAGACACTTGGATGTCAAATGACCATAATGCCCCTGTTCGGGTGGCATTCCGATTTTTCAGATACTGGTTTTGTCTGTTTTTCGATTTCTCACTTTTCTTTGTACTAATTATTTAATTTTTCTTTGATCTTTCTAATGATATTTATTCTTCAATAAGGTTCTATTTATGTCCTAAAAATGTTTTCCAGTGTTCCCATGATCCAGGGCGATACCAACGGTCCACGCCGTGACTTCCCTGGCATCACCCATCGCTAGGTTTCCTGGCTCACTTACTCGGTTACATTTCTTTGCTATGATTTTTCCTTTGTTTTTCTTATATTTTCTTTTCTTGTATTTCAATATTTATGTCTCCTCTCTCATATCAAGGTACGGTTCTAGGCATCCTAGCTGTCCGGACAACACTGGTCACTGGAGCAGTAGAATGCACTACCGAACTTAGGGGTGTTACAATTAGTTCTACACTCATCCTCTTTCATCTCATATACAGTCTCTTTCTTATTTCCATCCATTATCTTTAACATGATCCTTTTCAGTTGATAATCTAAAATCACCTGATGACCTAAAGGGTTGGTGACAAGTATGTCATCTTCTGACCCATCTATCAGTATCCTCTTTCAACAGGAGGTACAATGCATATATAGGGGTGAACATAATTAGGGTCTATCAATACATATTTAAAGGTATTATAATTAGAACATGTACCTCTGACAACATCTACCAGGTCTGGCTCCTCTCGAGCTATAGCGTACACGTGGGTTGCTACTTCAACCTCGGGCTATTCTATAGTCTCATAAGCCCTCTGTAATGTATCAGCTATCTTTGGTCTCATCGGTCTTTTACCCCTCTTTACTGTCGAGGTAGACCTCTGAGTTTGTGGTGGAGTTGTAGGAGCACTCCTCTATGGGCAATCTCTCAAAACATGCTTTGTGGACCCACATTTGAAACATCCACCCGTCAGCAGTCTACACTTTTCTCTATGGTTCCTCTCACAATGTGTACAAACTGGCATTAGGGTTGATCTCCATGTTATAGGACCCACAGAACTGCCAACTGATACACTCGTCTGACCTCCTCTCCTTAGGGCAAATCAAAACGTCTGCCTCTATTCTCTGGTTTGAATCTGACCTTGAGATCCCCTGGGTCTCTTGCACTTTGTAGCAACTATGATAGACTTGCCAGGTCCAGACCCTCTCTTGCACTGCCTATCCCTATTGCACTGCTCATCATTTCTAACTCTCTCTACTAGGGTCCTATATACTAGCTGGGGAGGTGGTGGCATAGCTTCGGTGACCTGACAGAGCAATTGAGTCATCTGCTCTAGGAAGGCCTACTGTGTCCTTACTAAAGTACCCAATGATGGTTCTGCTCTACTTACTGTGCTCCTAACTAGACGCAGGTGCAAGTGCGTGACTCTCTACCTCTTCCTTTATTAGTTTTCGAGACCCGTGCTCTGATGGATCGGATGCCATCAATCCTATAAAACAGACAAAGAACAGATCTGCATTAGTGTCACCTTGACTCTATTTAAAGGCCCATGCATGTGATGCACTCTATCTATTTCTAACTATCTAGGTCTAGGACTGCCTAAACTTCTGCTATGATACCACTAAATGTGATGCCCCTTACCGTCTACTGTATAGCCGAGCAAGAAGGGCCACATTTGGTACCGGAGCACCCTATCTTATCCCGTCGTGTCTCTTATAAATTTTTAAAGTTCATAGAAAAATTTGGAATTTTTTTTTAACAATTTAATTCTATGGATACCTGAACAGAGTGATACACTTGAATTGTATAGATGTTTTTAAGCCCATTTATATACTATCTCATAGCATTTAGGTAAGTATTTTCATACATAGTAATTGATTTCATTAGTTTTTGTAATTTCTATTTTCAAGCCCTTAATTTCATGTTTTCTGCATCATTTCAGGTGTTTGGGTGAAGCCCTACAGTATAGGAGTGCAAAAGGAAGCTTGGAGAGGTCAAGAGACCGAGTATTGCTGCTGACACAAAGTACACGGGTCGTGTAAGCCAAGCCCTAGACCCGTGTAACCTTCTGCCCAAAGAAAGCCAGATCACCAATAGAGAAACAAAAGTACATGGGTCATGTAATTAGACCCGTGTAATCTACAAGGACCCGTGTAAGTCTCTGCCGGGCACAAGCTTGAAGAACCTTATGGGAACAAAAGTACACGGCCCGTGTAGTTAGCGCAGACTCATGCAACTCTCTGTGCCAATGCAAGACTCCGCAGTTCCACTCTAATAAGTTACATGGCCCTGGGCCGTGTAGTAACACATGGGCCGTGTACTATGCGGCAGCTAGCTTTATAACTCGAATTCCCACTCTTGTTTTCTAATTTAAATGAGATTCCTGAAGCCTTTTGGACTCAAAATGACCTAACCCTAGAGCAACTATTATAAATAGAAGAGAAAACATCAGAAAAACGAGGCTCTCTTTTTTCTTTTAACGGCACTTTTGAGGAGTTTTGAAGGTCAAAAATCCACACTCTGCACTCTCTCTAGCTGTCTCGAGGAGAGAAACATCAGTACCAAAAGGAGTTTTCCAGCTGAAGCTTCATAAGATCAAAGCTGCAAACTCTCTTCGGTTCCTTCATTTGATCTCCCTAGACAGATTTTTATTGTTTTATTTCTTCAACATGATTTTCTTTTTACTGTTTTTACCTTTTATCATAATGTTTGCTGAACTCACCATGAGTGAGTAGTTTTTTTTATTCTGGATTTCGGAGAGTAATGCTTGTGATTATTATTATGGATGAACACTAGGTTTTATTTATTAGATTTGAGATTCGTTCTTTGATTTAATTTCTTGTGATCTTAATGCATGCTATGTGCTGGTACCCACTTAGCTATGATTGTAGATGTTAATTGAAGAACTGAAAGGTAAAGATTAATATTAGAAAATCAAGAACTTGAACCTAGGAATTTGGACCTAGACATAGGCTGATACCTTTGTGGAACTTCAAAATTGGTCAAAGATCTTAAAGGATTTTAATTAATTTAATCACCACGAAAGTTGGGTATGAGTTAATTAGAATACACCCTAGGTGCCTTGAGAGAGGATTTAGGATAACTTAGGACTGATTTCCATCAAGGAAAACGATCCTCAATTAAGTAAATAAACGAGATAACATCCCTAGTAAGATTCAAGTGTGAAATCTTAATTCCAGATTTGTTTCAAATGAATCATTTCATTTTAAGTTTACCATTCTAGTGTTTACGGTTAACAAACTTCATTCCCTAAGTATTCAATAGCCTAGACAGTCAAAATTACTATGTAGATTAGTACTTACTAATCAAATTCCTCGTGGGAATGATACTCTACTCATCATTTTATTATTTGTTAGCGATCCGTGCACTTGTGGGATTGTAAAACCAGCGAAATAAGTTTTTGGCGCCGTTGCCGGGAATTTTTGGCTTTAGTAATATCAAGCGATAGACAATTTAGCTGATTTAGGCAATTATATTTATTATCTAATTTTATTTTACTGGTTGTATTTCTCTTCTTTACTCTCATATGTCCGACCTGATATATGACCAGAACAAGGCCAAAAGAAGAAATTTTGGACTGTGATCCGGAGATAGACAGAACTCTGAGAGCCATTAGGAGGGAAAGGAAACATCAAGAGCACGGTCAAGGAGATCCTAAAATTCCAACCATGGCTGATAATAATGACAGACCAAGACTCTTGAGAGATTACGGAGCTCCATCTGTCAAAGGATTTCAGCCCAGTGTCACTAGACCCACAGTGGATGCCAACAACTTCGAATTAAAACCAGCATGGCTCCAAATAATTCAACAAACCCAGTTTGCAGGTTCACCAACGTAAGACCCACACTATCACCTCCAGTGCTTTCTTGCCCTATATGACACATTCATGATGAATGGAGTGTCTGATCAAGCAATAAGACTCAGAGCATTCCCATTCTCCCTTCGGGACAGAGCAAGGAAATGGCTACTTTCTCAACTGACTGGAACGTTCAACAGTTGGGAAAACCTCTCTCAAACTTTTTTAGCAAGGTATTTTCCACTTGCAAAGACTGCAAAACTAAGGCTTAAGCTCAACACCATCAGACAAAAGGAAGGAGAATCACTCTATGACACATGGAAAAGATATAAAGACCTGTAGAGGGAATGTCCACACCATGGCATAGAGGATTAGCTATTAGTGCAAAATTTCTATAATGGGTTATTACCCTCTATAAGGAGCACAGTTGATTCAGCTGCAGAAGGTGATCTAATGGAGAAAATGAAGGAGCGGAAGCATGAAAAATATTAGTTTAGAACATTGAATTAAAAAATTTTTCTTCTAGGGTCTCATGCATAATGTAAGATTCATTATTTACCTAATTGATTTCAATGTTAAACAATATATTAAAACACTTTTAATATGTTTTTGGATATATATTTGCCATTTAAGATTTTAGAATTAACAGATTAATTCATTAGAACCCTAGAATAAATCAAGAACATGTGCACTAACCTTTTAATGCACTGTAGTTGTGTTTGGTACCTTTGGGATGCACCTAGGATACCAGATGTTGTTCCTCTAGCTTGTCCACACTAAGATCACCAATGTTAGCCCCTTGAATAGCTTCTTAAGCCTTTTCAATCAATTAGAAATTAAGGTTTTGCCTTTAGAGATGTTATAAATATATATAGGACATTAGAAACAATTTCTAGCAAATTTAATTCAAGAGAATATTGGCAATTCTCTTTGAATTGATGAGAGATGAAGAAGAAGAGAGGATGTGACACCCCTTACCCGACTACAGTGTAGCCGAGCAAGTTATGCCACTCAGTGTGCCGGAGCACTCTATTTTATCTTAATTCATTTTTATTGTAGTTTTGAATATAACTTGTGAAATATAATTCATTTATTGAAATTGTAATTTATTTGAGGTTCCGAAAATTTAAAAAAAAAATTCAGCGGAGTACCGGCTAAAAATGGAGAAAACAATTCTTCAGAACCTGTGAAAAACACTTCTAATAATCATATTCATCTATTCACAAACTCCAACATCAAAATCTCAATATTTTTCAACCATTCGTTTCTCAATCATTCATCACATTTGATAGTCATGCAACAGTCACAGATCAATATTCACTTTTCCATTTACAAACACAATTTTGCATTATTTACATGAAAATCAAAATACATTATATAAGTTTCATTTACACAAAGGAAAATAAAAATCAATTACAAAATACCAAAATGAAGCCTAGTGTCCTACCAATGAATAGGCGGTGAGGTGACACGGACACTATGCGTAATCGTGAACGGCCTTACCCAACTGCGTGGTCTACTAGGCCCTCTGTCCAAATCTTCAGTACCTACGCGTTGCAAAAGCGACGCGCTAAGCATAAAGCTTAGTGGTGCAATAATAAAATAAAAGAAAATAGTAGAAAATAAATGTGTATTTAATGTATATGCCTTATTTGGTTTGCATTTGTATATCCCTTTTTTTATTTTTTTCTTTTCATTAACTTTGTCCACTTTCATTCATTTGGTTGCCCAAGTAACCTATACTGGACGACTGGACTGGATAACGGGTCGTTGGCACTGGACACCGCGGTGCCTCGGGCCATCATACCATGGGACGCAGAACGTCAACCACGTATGCAGTCAGTATGGCTAAAAAGCCATGATATCACATAATCGGCATAAAAGCCATGAATACGGGCATAAAAGCCATGAATACGGGCATAAAGCCATGTATACAGGCATAAAGCTTTTCGCAGTACTGCTAAAACAATACCCTATTGGCATGCCAAACTATCCAATCCGACACACATGTCTAGGCAATACAAGGGCACATAATATCATTAAATGTTCATAAGTTTTATTATTTCATTTTATGTTCCAATTATCGTTCATAGTATTTTAATTTTATTTATAGTAGAAGCATAAATCTTCAAATCTCATTTTTATATAATTTATGCATTCATCATACCATTCACGTTAATTGCAATTTAAATCAATCGATTTTCATGTACCATTTGTACATCGAAATATTTCCATTTCTCTCATGATGATAGCAATTAACCCATTTACCCATCCATGTGATTCATCTAATCGTTACAATATTTATATGAATTAGTATTCACATTATTACCTCTCATATACCAATTTTTGTACAAGGTATTATAATCCTATTTGAAACAAAGACGTAAATCCTAATGATAACTTTATCTCATTTATACTCTAAACAATCCATTTGTGTTAATTACATTTTATATTTCAAGTTGTATTACTTATGTAATATGTGTCATTTTGTTTACTATTCACCTTACTAGTCAACCAAAATGTTGACTTTTTCATACACAATAAATTTATTGAACCTAAGTTCTCAAAGATACCACATTTTGCATTTAAAACTTGTTGGAATAAGTCACAAATACCATTTCCAAACTTAAAACCAAGAGGGCAGAATTTTAAGTTTTTGTGACCCAAATTTACTGTTCCATTAAGCCCTGTTGCAGTGGGAATTTGAGGAAATGGTAAACATGAAAGTTATTCCTTATTTTGTCTAGTTGAATTTCCTTTTTTGAATCACTCCATTTGGAGTTTTTTAGCTCCAGATATGGTCCAAAAACCACAGCTGGCCGGATTGCCAAACTGCAGAATTGACCATATCTGATAACATGAGCGATGACTGCCACTGCCATTTAGGTTAGGTTCTGGTCATAATTTGGGGTAGTTTCTTCATGAAAGTTGTTTTTCTATGTCTTAACTTGTTGCTATAAAAATTTCAGGTCAATTGACCATATCTACAGTGAGTTATGACCTTACTGTTCATTTGGTCATTTCTGCAGGTGCTGTTGCAGGGTATCCGGATTGGGGCCAACTTTTGGTCCTCTTGCTTTGGTCTTTTGGGCATGGTTTCTTCAGAAAAAATGTGCCATTCTAAGCCTAGTTTCATGTCCAATTGGCCAATCACCAATTGAACCCACACAGCCAAAGATATGGCAGTCCAAGTGGGCTGGAATCACAGCCTCCCTACTGGTTACCCTAGGCAGCCTACCAATTCAGTTTGCATCCCTCTAATGCACTTCAAATTATGGTCAACTTACCTCAAATGGTCACCAATTGACCCTTATAATGTTTTTTCACAATTTCATAAGCTAAATCCAAGTTTCACACCTCAAAACCCTAATTTCCATTATAAATTTTCACAACTACCTTAATTAATCACTTTCATTCCTTACATATATATATATATATATATATATATATATTTTAAACATACTCTCTAGTTCACTCTAAGTCCATCAAGACACTCAATCATGTTCCTTCTTTAGGGCTGCCGAAAATAATCATGGTGGACATACACATAACTTTTATTCATTTAAGTTACGAATTCATACTTGTTTCAAGTCTCTAGCATGGGATTAAAGAGTTTTAAGTATATATGTGCACTAACCTCTTGTAGGGCAGAATTTTCCCAAGTTAATCTTCACTTTCTTTCCCTTTCTAGGCTGCCAAACACTTCCCAAGAGGTAGAGACAAGTTTTTAGTGAAGGGACTTAGGGTTTTGGGGTGAGGAAAGCATGGAAATTGAAGCTTTAGAAAGTTTGTTAATGGAGGAGTGAGGGAGGAGGTGAAAAACGTTTTTGAAGGAGAAGAAGGGCTGCTGTTTGCTTTTTAATTCTTTGGTCTCTTTTGACTCTTTTTATTAGTTAATTTGATGGTTACTTAATTGTGATTGGTGGACAATTTTAAATGACCTCATAATATGTCATAATTGGCATTTTATTGTATTTTCTTTTCTTTTCTCTTCTACTAACTTCAAATTAATTTTTCATCAACATTAATTCATATTTTATGTCATAATAATTATTTACTCAACTGGACAAGTCGGCCAAAAATCGTCTCTGAAGGCGAAATGACCAAAATGCCCTCCGTTTGGCTTAAC
Organism: Hevea brasiliensis; assembly: GCF_030052815.1. Classification (NCBI taxonomy): domain Eukaryota; kingdom Viridiplantae; phylum Streptophyta; class Magnoliopsida; order Malpighiales; family Euphorbiaceae; genus Hevea; species Hevea brasiliensis. The sequence goes on along the minus strand of NW_026614591.1, from coordinate 122,169 downwards.
GGGTCAAAATTGTCTGTACCGATTGAAAAATTTTTCTAAATATTTTCTTGGCATTCTAATGCCATAGGAACCTCAATAACCCTTCTCTGGAATCCCAAAAATTATTTTAAAATTTTTCCCCTGGGTCTAGGGCTCCTCGTTGCGAGAATCGCAACTTCCCTCTGGTTACCCTTCGCTTGGTCACCGGCTCATTTAACTTGGTTGTATTTTATTTCTAAAATTTTTACTAAATTTTTCTTATTAATATTTGAGTTAATTATGGTTTCTGACTTTAGTTTAAATATTTTTCCGGACATTCTAGTGTCCTGCATCGACAGTCACCGAACGATGAGATCAGACGGAGTTGCTACGGGGAGGGTGTTACAACTCTTCCCCTCTAATTTAAATTTCGTCCTCGAAATTTATCCAATGTAAATAGCCAAGGAGCTACTACCTCTTTATTTCTTCACCTTTCCGTGTTATCCTACTTCACTTTCTCCTTAGTCTCAATCCTATCCTCAAACAGTTATGTACTCATCCTTTTTCATCTTAAATACAGTCTCTTTCTCATCTCCATTCGCTATCTCATTGTCTCTTCACTCTCTTATTCCATACCTTAACCTAAAATAAACAAGAAATGCAGATATGCAATAGTGTCACCTCGACTCTTATGAATGCAATGCATGATATGCAATCTATCTAGGTCCAGAAACGCCTAAACCGCGCTCTGATACCACTAAATGTGACACTCCTTACCCGACTACATTGTAGCCGAGCAAGTTATGCCACTCAGTGTGCCGGAGCACTCTATTTTATCTTAATTCATTTTTATCGTAGTTTTTAATATAACTTGTGAAATATAATTCATTTATTGAAATTTTAATTTATTTGAGGTTCCGAAAATTTAAAAAAAAAAATCCGGCGGAGTACCGGCTAAAAATGGAGAAAACAGTTCTTCGAAACCTGTGAAAAACACTTCTAATAATCATATTCATCTATTCACAAACTCCAATATCAAAATCTCAATATTTTTCAACCATTCGTTTCTCAATCATTCATCACATTTGATAGTCATGCAACAGTCACAGATCAATATTCACTTTTCCATTTACAAACACAATTTTGCATTATTTACATGAAAATCAAAATACATTACATAAGTTTCATTTACACAAAGGAAAATAAAAATCAATTACAAAATACCAAAATGAAGCCTAGTGTCCTACCAATGAACTGTAGACGGTGAGGTGACACGGACACTATGCAGAACTGTGAACGGCCTTACCCAATCTGTGGTCTACTGGGCCCTCTGTCCAAATCTTCAGTACCTACGCGTTGCAAAAGCGACGCGCTAAGCATAAAGCTTAGTGGTGCAATAATAAAATAAAAGAAAATAGCCGAAAATAAATGTGTATTTAATGTATATGCCTTATTTGGTTTGCATTTGTATATCCCTTTTTTTATTTTTTTCTTTTCATTAACTTTGTCCACTTTCATTCATTTGGTTGCCCAAGTAACCTATACTGGACAACTGGACTGGATAACGGGTCGTTGGCACTAGACACCGCGGTGCCTCGGGCCGTCATACCATGGGATGCAGAACACCAACCACGTATGCAGTTAGTATGGCTAAAAAGCCATGATATCACATAATCGGCATAAAAGCCATGAATACGGGCATAAAAGCCATGAATACGGGCATAAAGCCATGAATACAAGCATAAAGCCTTTCGCAGTACTGCTAAAATAATACCTCATTGGCATGCCAAACTATCCAATCCGACACACATGTCTAGGCAATACAAGGGCACATAATATCATTAAATGTTCATAAGTTTTATTATTTCATTTTATGTTCCAATTATCGTTCATAGTATTTTAATTTTATTTATAGTAGAAGCATAAATCTTCAAATCTCATTTTTGTATAATTTATGCATTCATCATACCATTCACGTTAATTGCAATTTACATCAATCGATTTTCATGTACCATTTGGACATCGAAATATTTCCATTTCTCTCATGATGAGAGCAATTAACCCATTTACCCATCCATGTGATTCATCTAATCGTTACAATATTTATATGAATTAGTATTCACATTATTACCTCTCATGTACCAATTTTTGTACAAGGTATTATAATCCTATTTGAAACAAAGACGTAAATCCTAATGATAACTTTATCTCATTTATACTCTAAACAATCCATTTGTGTTAATTACATTTTATATTTCAAGTTGTATTACTTATGTAATATGTGTCATTTTGTTTACTATTCACCTTACTAGTCAACCAAAATGTTGACTTTTTCATGCACAATAAATTTATTGAACCTAAGTTCTCAAAGATACCACATTTTGCATTTAAAACTTGTTGGAATAAGTCACAAATACCATTTCCAAACTTAAAACCAAGAGGCAGAATTTTAAGTTTTTGTGACCTAAATTTACTATTCCATTAAGCCCTGTTGCAGTGGGAATTTGAGGAAATGGTAAACATGAAAGTTGTTCCTTATTTTGTCTAGTTGAATTTCCTTTTTTGGATCACTCCATTTGGAGTTTTGTAACTCTAGATATGGTCCAAAAACCACAGCTGGCCGGATTGCCAAACTGCAGAATTGACCATATCTACAGTAACATGAACAGTGACTGCCACTGCCATTTGGGTTAGGTTCTGGTCATAATTTGGGGTAGTTTCTTCATGAAAGTTGTTTTTCTATGTCTTAACTTGTTGCTGTAAAAATTTCAGGTCAATTGACCATATCTACAGTGAGTTATGGCCAAATGAGCGATTCTTGTTCATTTGGTCATTTCGCAGTCTTTGCAGGGTATCCGGATTGGGGCAAACTTTTGGTCGTCTTGCTTTGGTCTTTTGGGCATGGTTTCTTCAGCAAAAATGTGCCATTATAAGCCTGGTTTCATGTCCAATTGGCCAATCACCAATTGAACCCACACAGCCAAAGATATGGCAGTCCAAGTGGGCTGGAATCACAGCCTCCCTACTGGTTACCCTAGGCAGCCTACCAATTTAGTTTGCATCCCTCTAATGCACTTCAAATTATGGTCAACTTACCTCAAATGGTCACTAATTGACCCTTATAATGTTCTTTCACAATTTCATAAGCTAAATCCAAGTTTCACACCTCAAAACCCTAATTTCCATTATAAATTTTCACAACTACCTTAATTAATAACTTTCATTCCTTACATACATATATATATATTTTAAACATACTCTCTAGTTCACTCTAAGTCCATCAAGACACTCAATCATGTTCCTTCTTTAGGGCTGCCGAAAATCATGGTGGACATACACATAACTTTTATTCATTTAAGTTACAAATTCATACTTGTTTCAAGTCTCTAGCATGGGATTAAAGAGTTTTAAGTATATATGTGCACTAAACTCTTGTAGGGCAGAATTTTCCCAAGTTAATCTTCACTTTCTTTCCCTTTCTAGGCTGCCAAACACTTCCCAAGAGGTAGAGACAAGTTTTTAGTGAAGGGACTTAGGGTTTTGGGGTGAGGAAAGCATGGAAATTGAAGCTTTAGAAAGTTTGTTAATGGAGGAGTGAGGGAGGAGGTGAAAAACGTTTTTGAAGGAGAAGAAGGGCTGCTGTTTGCTTTTTAATTCTTTGGTCTCTTTTGACTCTTTTTATTAGTTAATTTGATGGTTACTTAATTGTGATTGGTGGACAATTTTAAATGACCTCATAATATGTCATAATTGGCATTTTATTGTATTTTCTTTTCTTTTCTCTTCTACTAACTTTAAATTAATTTTTCATCAACATTAATTCATATTTTATGTCATAATAATTATTTACTCAACTGGACAAGTCGGCCAAAAATCGTCTCTGAAGGCGAAATGACCAAAATGCCCTCTATTTGGCTTAACGGGTCAAAATTGTCTGTACCGATTGAAAAATTTTTCTAAATATTTTCTTGGCATTCTAATGCCATAGGAACCTCAATAACCCTTCTCTGGAGTCCCAAAAATTATTTTAAAATTTTTCCCCCGGGTCTAGGGCTCCTCGTTGCGAGAACCGCAACTTCCCTCTGGTTACCCTTCGCTTGGGCACCGGCTCATTTAACTTGGTTGTATTTTATTTCTAAAATTTTTACTAAATTTTTCTTATTAATATTTAAGTTAATTATGGTTCCTGACTTTAGTTTAAATATTTTTCCGGACCTTCTAGCTATGGGATGACCTGATCACCGATGAAGCGATGTGCGGAGTTGCTACGGGGAGGGTGTTACAGAGGATGAGAGGCTCAAAGGTGGCAGCACAAAATGAGAGAATAGCATATTACATTTTGTACTTTCATCCTTTCCCTTATATAGCTAGGTCATCACTTAAAACCCTTGCCGCATGTCATCTTCTGATTGGCTCTTAGTTTAATTGACCCAATCACATTATGCAAAGTGTCAAACTTAGTTTTAATCTTGAATTTGATCATCTTACATGATTAAAAGACAAATGGCAAGCTTATGTATAGCACCATGTGTCACCATCTCATGGTGCCACATGTCACCCTGTCAAATGACCAAAATACTTTTGTGTCTTAATTTTGAGTTCTCAATCTAAAATAATTGTTTCTCTTCTTCTAATCAATTTATATCAAATATAAATTAATTAATTAATCTCTATTAATTAATTTATCATTATTAAATTCATATTTAAATACTTTAAATATAAATTTAACTTATATTATATATCCAATAACCTAGATTTGGTTTCAAGCCATGCTAGGGACTTTGTAATCTAATTGCAAACCAAACGTATTTAATTAATCAATTAAACTCTTTAACTAATTAATTAAATCACATTTAACTTGGTGATTACTTGTGTATGTGTGTGACTTACTAGGCTCATCACTAATTGGCAATGAGATATGATATCAACTCTTAATATCATCAAAAATATTTCTTACCATAAATGATTTCTCTAAATCATTTAATGCACCTCATAGACCATGGTTAACACCTAGCATAGCTTGCCATGGCCACCCAATCAGTAATAAGGTTTACCTTTAATGACCCTATAATCATAGGTTACCATGCACTAGAATCTCTCCGTTACAAAATCCCAATTCGAGCTGGAGTCATGATTTATGCCAAACTCCATTTGCTATGAATATTATGTTCTCTTTTAATTTCAGTTCTTAATTAAAAAGATTTTCTCATCGGAAACTCTTTTCTGATTAAATCTATCTGTCCTGGCCAGGAACTTGAAACATCAAGAATAATTAAATGAACATAGGATTTTATCCCTATTTACTTAGGGTAACAGATTCCATCTTGATCAACACCTACCTCCATATATAACTAGTAGGAGCCAACACATGGCCATATACCCATGCGAAGTACAAGTATGAAAGTAGTATCAAACTCAAACCACCTATATACAAGATAACTGTGCTATCTCAGGTCTCAAGATTATATGCACTGATATGATTTATGACAATGCATTGATAAGAGTAAACTCCATGTGCTTGGCATAAATGTCACTGGTTCGGCCTACTTATCATGTATAAGTGCCTATCATGTTTGTTATATGGCATGAGGCTCACCATTCCATCTTATTTATATCTCATATAAATACATTGGGAACAAACATGAATACAATCTTTCTGAATAAGTCATGTCCTGTGTGAAGTATCTTACATTGTCAACTAATTTATGATACTTTATGCTAGAAATACTGTCACTCATATTCTTAATAACTTAAGAATAGAATTTCTAACAAAATATCAATGGACCTTTTCTATTACACATAAATATATTATGTAAACGGAAAAGTGAAAATGCCTTTTATTAATAAAACATGTACAAGATATATACTAAATGATATGCTTTAGGGCATACTACTAACAATCTTCCACTAGCACTAGAGTCATTCATTACAATATCTTAGGCCCATCTTCTCAAGATATCGGTCTAGTTGAGTTTATGACATAGGCTTAGTGAATGGATCAGCTAGATTTTCAGCTGATGCTATTTTCTGCATGGCTACATCACCTCCCCCAACTATCTCTCTGATAATGTGGTAGCGCCTTTCTATGTGTTTGGATTTCTAGTGAGACCGGGGTTCCTTAGCCTGTATGACTGCTCCATTGTTATCATAGTGAAGTGGAACTGCTGACTCAATGGAAGGAACTACTGCAAGTTCTGTCATGAACTTTTTTATCCAAACAGCTTCCTTTGCAGCATCTGATGCAGCAATGTAACACCCCTATTTGCATAGCCTAGTATATTTTACTGTTCCGATGACCGGTATCGGTCCAGACAATTAAAGGGATTCGAATCACATTTAAGACAATTAGATAAGCTCTGAACGCAAATAATTAGTAATTGCCAAATAGTTAAGTATAAAGAAGAAAAACAAAGCATAAAAAGTTAAATGAGCGGGAAGTCACAGCAATGGGTGACTTTCCCGAGAAATGACTATGAGGTCAATCATAACCCTAATTTTGAATGGGAAATGTGACGCCGCGGTCCTTAGAATTATTGTGAACATAGTGGAAAAGATAAAATCACGAAAAATAGTTATTAAGCAGATCAAACAATTAGGTCAAGGATCTGGAAGAAATATTGAATAACTTGCAAACCGGATTGAACCAGCGAGGGGCAATTTGGTCAATTTACCCCTAGAGCTGACTCCTGACCTAACTGTCTAATAAAATTTGAGAAATGAAAATTTTGAAATGTAGATTTAAATTGAAGAGGTAAATGAAAAAGAAATGAAAAGGAAGTGAAAAATCAAAAATCAAAAAGTTTATGACATCATCCATGATACAATAAATATTAATTTTTAAAATTTGAAAATTGAGAGATAATGCAACATAAAAAGGAGCCAATAAGAATTAAAAGAAAAAAAATTTATTTTTTTCCCTTTCTTCTTCTTCTAGCCGTCCCTCTCTCACACTTTCTCTCTCACCATTTTCTCTCAACAATCCTCCATTGTTACTCAAACTTCAAGTTTGAACTCTCATCTTTTCTTCATAAACTCTTCCCTAAATTAGTAGAAAACTCTAATTTAAGTATTTATTTGGAGAATTGAAGGAAGAAAGACAAGAAGGAGAAGAAGAATATAAAGTTTGGAAGAACTCAAATTGAGGTAAATCTCTCTCCTAACTTAAATTGATTTATGATTATAGAATTACCATTGAACAAGTGAAAATTACTTAGAAAAGTGAAGAATTCATGCTTGTATGGGAATAAAGAAATTTCGGCAGCCATGGTACCCTAGGGTTTTGATGGTGTTTAGTTAGATTAAACATGAAATCTTAGTGAATTAATATTGTATAGGTGATTTGTATGTTTAAATTGCATGAATTGAGGAATTTAGAAAATTAGGATTCTTGACTTAGGGTTTGGGAGAAAAATTGTAGAAAATGGTCAATGGATGCAAATGACCTTACTTGAGTTGAGAAATGGTCAATTGTGACCATTTGTGGTGTGTGTGAATTGGTGGAACCAATTTGTAATTCAGATTGGTTAGTGTACATATTCTGGCAGCTTGACCTAGGTCCCTTTCAAGAACCAAAACTAAAAATTTACTAACCCAAATGGTGTGAGACCAATTGGGAATGAAACTAGACACAAAATGGACCATTTTTCATCTAGAAATCATGCCCAGAAAGTGACCATAACTTAGTGAACAATTAGGCCAAATCTGGATTTGAGCACATTGCCCTGTACAAAACTGACCATATGAATAGTACTTGTTCTAATGGTCATAACTTAGTCTAGGAAGGTCCAAATGACCTGAATTTTATACCAATGGAAAGCTGAGACATAGAACTACAACATTTATGAAGAACACAAACCCAAATTCTGACCAGAATTCTGGGTTTGGAGCAATCTGGCCAACCTTAGAAAAATAAGCATAACTTGGGCTAAAAAAATCCAAATGGAGTATTGAAAAAGGGAATTAAAGCTGAGACAATAAGGAACAACTTTGATGAAGAACACTTAGCCAAATTCTAATAGTAACCAGACCAATGGAACAGTAGAAAATAAGGGGCCAAAACTGAAAAATTGTAATTTCTCTTAGGAGACTTAGGAATTGAATTGGCAATCAATGCCAACAAAATTGACACCCAAAATGTGGTATATGGGTGCAATTAGAACTAATAAACCTATTAAGTATAAAAAAAGTCAATATTTTGACTTGAATTGTGCCATGAATAGTGCCACCATACACAAAAATGTGAAAGACCCGAAATTTATAAACTGTAATAGGTAGGATAAGTCTGCAAAGAAATTGTTGGAATTTAAGTATTAGAAATGGATACTGAAGCACTTTAAATTTATGTGTTTCAGTTGGAAAAGAATCTTCGAAGGAGAAACGAAAGTTTGAGTAAATTGAGTCGACAAAAGAGGTTTGTGCACAACTAGTTTTTAATTAAATTTGTTTTTGAATATTTTACGTAATTAAATGATTTTATTTTTCCTTATGCACTATGTTTATCAATTATGGGATTTATTTCAATGATTAGTGAAATTAGTATAGCGAGCATGAGTTTAGTTTTGTGAAATATTATTTCAATAATTATTGAATATTATTTTGGACTGGATAAATTATGTTTTGAATTGTGACGGGCAATTTGCATGAATAAAATATAAAATTTTATTTTAGATTGTGATGAGCATAAAAAAATTATGAAATATTGGAATTGATCTTGAATTAATATTGTGTTATGATTTATGCTCATAAAAAAGACAAAGAAATGTATGATATGGTTTTATATCTCACTATAGATGCTTGACTAGGTTATTACCCGTCTCTATATCATTTGTTGATGAGACAATGGAGTTAGCTTTGTTTTGTTTTGAATATCATGGTATGTGCACAGGCTTAGATTCTCCTCTTATTAGAGGTTAGATCTAAGTTTTTCATTGGCCCTTTTGGAAGTTTCATTATTGTGTTGTGTACTGTGCACGATGATTCGACCTCCCCGACCATAGGGAGTTAGAATCTCGATTCGACCTCCTCGACCATAGGGAGTTAGAATCACCCCGAAAATGTCCCTTTTGAATTAGTCTTGCATAGTTAGTGAGATAAAGAATGGGTTTTGATTGATAAGAAATTGTGATTTTAAATGAGATTGTGCACAAATGATTTTATTAAAATAATTGTTTATTTCCATAATTATAGGAATTATTTTTATTGTTCAGTTGTGATTTGACAAATTGAAATTTTAATCAAGGTTATTTTAACAAGTGACTATTATTATTGGCAATGAAAATTTTGACATTTCAAAATTGGTTAAATTTTGAGATTCCAAATTTTTTGATATAATTATTGTCAATTTATATTGTATTACATTTTAAATTATTTTGGTATGCAACAAAATGCAAATTATTGTAATGTTTAAACTTATTTTTGAGTTTTGTAATGAATGTAAATTAATTTTTCTTTAGTGAAATATGAATGAAGTTATTTAATATTATTTTTGAGGACAATTGAATTGAGAATTGTTTTGAATTATGGAGTTGGGAGAAATGATGTTGATTTGTGTTGTGGTAGTGGTTGATGTTGATGAAATAAATTATTCAAAGTGTTTTTACAGGTATTTAAAGAACTGTTTTTCCCAAATATAGACGACACTCTGTCAAAAATTTTTTAAAATTTGCGCAAAAATAAAAATGGAAAAAATTTTAACTAGTCTTTAAACTTTAAGTAAATTTTTTTAATACTTGCTATAAAAGCTTACCAGTTTAAAAAGTAAGAAAATTGTTTTAAAATCCCTTGTAGTATATTTAATAGATTACCGGTAGGCAAAGTACGGTAATTCATTAGATGTACTACGGGATCATGTTACATCTTACTGAGGGATAGGGTGTGACATGTTTAGTGGCATCAGAGCAATGATTTTAAAATAAATTTTGAACTGTGAATTTGAAATATTTTGTCGCTAAATACAACTGCTCAAATATTTGATATATATAGTACAATTGCATCATAAATATGAATTAATGGAGAGAAATCTCCTTGTGTAGGTTATCCCGAGAAAAGAAAATTTTCTGAATAGAAATGGAAGAGGGGAATAAACTAGTAGAACAATCAGATATGGTTGAGGCACAAGAGGAGGTCTTAGCTCCTCAGAGTGTCGAAGGCTCGACTGTAACAATTCCACCGGTACAAATCATCGCACAAGTGGCACAGTAAATGGCCACCTTCTTCCAACAAATGGCTGATAGTTTGTTAGCCTAAGCTCAAAACCAAGCTCAAGCCCAAGTATAGACTCAAACCCTATAAGGGCAGTATGAAATAGAAAAGAGTGAGAAATTTATGGGTCAAAACTCGAATAGACAATTAAGGAAAAGAAAAGAATTCAAGGAACCTCAAACTTTAGATATGATAGAGGTGGATCTTCAGGGTGGAAGCAATCGAGAACCCATCGGCAAAGAATCAGAAGTTCCTACCCTATTCATGTCTGTGAGGTATATGGAAAGTTATACGGGGGTATTTGCTATAAGGTTACTAGAGCCTGCTTCAATTGTGGTGGAATCGGGCATTATGCCCGATATTGTACTAGCGCATGTCGATTTATGCCACATACTACGCCAGAGGAATCAATCCAAGGTTCTGATTTTTGAGCCTCATTAATAGTCAGTAGGGACAGAGGCAGAAGTAGAGACAGCACTTCGGGTAATCTTAGCACAATGGACTAATCTGAGCAGAGGAATACACTAAAAAGATGGAAGGCCATGCATCGAGGGGAAGAAGCAGAGACTTCAGATGTAGTTGCCGGTACATTCTTAACTTTTGAAAGGAATAATTATGTACTATTTGATTCCTGCTCTACTTATATATATGCTAATGCTAAAATTATATGTCCAACTACTATTCCCTTGTATGGAGATAAATTTTGATGTGTTAGTGATTAGTCTTTTAGGATAAGAATTACGATAATAAGCGTGATTAGAATTAATTTTGGAAAAGTTTCTAGTGAGAGACATCTCCTAGACTATGATAAATTATAAAGTTAATTAGTAAGCCTAATTAGGTAAGGCAAGAGGACCTAAAAGTAAATTATAGTAATATAGCTACCTTAGATGCGGATAAGGGTATTACTGCTGATAGATGTTAGGGGGTACCATAATCAAAATAAGTTTAAGATATTAGTGGATTTGAAAGAAATAAGATATAGGGAAGTTTGATCTATTGGGATGTATCATAGTAACTATGCAATATTCTTGATGTTTGTACTGTAAGCTGCAGATTACAGTACTGACTTGGGATTTATTGTTTAGAGCTACGTACTACCCAATAGTACACAAGGATAAGAATAGTTACAAATGGCTTTCGCTCTGGTACAAATATACCAGAATAGAGTTTTATTACTAGAACTGAGTTTGAAAAATCCTAATTTGGGATTTAAAACTCTATAATTAGAATGTCAAAAGATCATGGTTGAAAGGTAGTGAGAGTTAATGACTATGTTACCCTAGCACGAATTACAGTACATTAGGAATTGTTATGGGACTAGAGATTTTAGTATGGTCAAAATTTAAAAATAACACCCATAAGGCTAGGTCATCCAGTCTCCGATATGGGGTTTATAGTTGTTCTGGTATTGCAATGGATCTTTTGCTCAAAGTTTAGTAAGGAACAATATTCTATTTGTATAGCAGTAAGACACAAAATATGATTTTGTTCCCCTGGAAGAGATAGGATGCTATGGATGATAATTATAACTTATAAAACAGTTAAGAAATGATGTTCTATTGATAACAGTAATTTGCTAGGAACTAGTTGGTCAGGTATTCTTTAGGAAGAGCACAATTTCATTATGCAGATCATAAGGATTAGATTAGGATTAATGTGAAACTTTTGAATAGCATGGGAAAAAGAAGAGTCCGGTAGACTCCCTTCTTAAGGTTAAAGAATTGTTTATGGTTCAATTAAAAAAAAGGGGGGGGGGGGGTGGGTAATGATCACAAACCAGCGGAAAATAAGCTATAGGATATCGGTAGATAAAATAAAATATAGAAGTAAAAATTTGAATAGTTGGTGCAAATGTAATAAGGAAATGTTATGAATATTAGTTAAAGTGTTGACTAGAATGATCAGAGGACCAAATCAAAGTAATATTGAAGTATAGTGGATTTATTAGGGATGATAAGAGGTGCTAAATCATGACTCGACGGTCAAGTTAAGGAAGAAGATAAGATTGAGGAATAAAATAATTAAAGTTAAGTTGTGAAATAAAAAAGAAGAAGAAACAAATAGAACAGTAAGAAATGAGAAAAACACTAGATGAGGAATTGCCACCAGGGCAAACAACCTATTTAAGACGCATAACGATATCCCGAACTATTTTATTAAGAAATAAATAAGTTAAGCAAAAGCAAATAAGATAGTGCAAAATGATACATAGGCCTTAGCCATAAATGGAGATGGTAAGATAATGGTTATGGACCTATGGCCAATAAAGAGATAAGCAGTTCATATATGACCAACAAGGTCATTTAAAAAAAAAAAAAAGGAGAAAGACAAAGTTCTCATTGTCTAGGATCACACGAGGTCCTAGAAAAAGTGGATCCACTAGCACACAGATTTGCTTACCTCTAAAATTGAAATGAATTTGAATCTAACTTATGATAGAAACTCATAAGAAACTTGGCACACGAGGTGAGCAATCGATGAGTAAATAGTATTGGTTAAAGTGCTATGAAACCATCATTTAGGCTAGGAAGCTACTTGGGAGCGTGAAAAGGACATGAGGAGATAGCACCCACAGCTGTTCAGAGATTGATACCAAGTAAAATTTCGAGACAAAATTTATTTTAAGGGGGGGAGAATTGTAACACCCCTATTTGCATAGCCTGGTATATTTTACTGTTCCAGTGAATAGTATCGGTCCAGAAAATTAAAAGAATTAGAATCATATCTAAGACAACTAGATAAGCCTTGAACACAAATAATTAGTAATTGCCAAATAGTTAAGTATAAAGAAGAAAAACAAAGCAGAAAAATTTAAATGAGTCGGGAGTCATAGCGATGGGTGACCTTCCCGGGAAATGACTGTGAGGTCAATCATAACCCAAATTCTGAACTGGAAAATGTGATGCCGTGGTCCTTAGGACTATTGCGAACACAATGGAAAAGAAAAAATCACGAAAAAGAGTTGTTAAGCAGGTCAAATAATTAGGTCAGAGATCCAAAAGAAATATCTAATAACTTGCAAACCGGATTGAACCAGCGAGGCGCAATTTGGTCAAATTTATCCCTAGATCTGACTCCTGACCTAACTATCCAATAAAATTTGAGAAATGAAAATTTTGAAATGTAGATTTAAATTAAAGAGGTAAATGAAAAAGAAATGAAAAAGAAGTAAAAAATCAAAAATCAAAAAAGTTTATGACATCATCCATGATATAATAAATATTAATTTTAAAAATTTGAAAATTGGGAGATAATGCAACATAGAAAGGAGCCAATAAGAATTAAAAGAAAGGAAAATTCATTTTTTTCCCTTTCTTCTTCTTCTAGCTGTTCCTCTCTCACACTCTTTCTCTCACCATTTTCTCTCAACAATCCTCCATTGTTACTCAAACTTCAAGTTTGAACTCTTATCTTTTCTTCATAAACTCTTCCCTAAATTAGTAGAAAACTCTAATTTAAGCATTTATTTGGAGAATTGAAGGAAGAAAGAGAAGAAAGAGAAGAAGAATATAAAGTTTGGAAGAACTCAAATTGAGGTAAATCTCTCTCCTAACTTAAATTGATTTATGCTTATAGAATTACCATTGAGCAAGTGAAAATTACTTAGAAAAGTGAAGAATTCATGCTTGTATGGGAATAAAGAAATTTCGGCAGCCATGGTACCCTAGGATTTTGATGGTGTTTAGTTAGATTAAACATGAAATCTTGGTGAATTGATGTTGTATAGGTGATTTGTATGTTTAAATTGCATGAATTAAGGAATTTAGAAAATTAGGGTTCTTGACTTAGGGTTTGGGAGAAAAATTGTAGAAAATGGTCAATGGATGCAAATGACCTTACTTGAGTTGAGAAATAGTCAATTGTCATCATTTGTGATGTGTGTGAATTGGTAGAAGCAAATTGTAATTCGGATTGGTTAGTGTACATATTCTGGCAGCTTGACCTAGGTCCCTTTCAGGGACCAAAACTGAAAATTTACCAACCCAATTGGTGTGAGACCAATTGAGAATGAAACTAGACACAAAATGGACCATTTTTCATTTAGGAATCATGCCCAGAAAATGACAATAACTTAGTGAACAATTAGGTCAAATCCAGATTTAGGCACACTACCCTGTACAAAACTAACCATATGAACAGTACATATTCTAATGGTCATAACTTTATCTAGGAATGTCACACCCTACTCCTCGTAAGATGTAACATGCTCCCATAGTACACCTAATGAATTGTCGTACTTTGCCTACTGGTAACCCATTAAATATACTAAATGGGATTTGAAAACAATTTTTTTTTATTTTTAAATTGGTGGGTAAATTTTTTTTTTCAGATATTAAAAACCTTTATTTTAAGTCCAAACATAAATTAAATTTTCAGATATTTAAAATCTTCGCAATTTTTACAAAAATTTTGATAGAGTGTCGTCTGTATTTTGAGAAAATAGTTCTTTAAAACCTGAAAATAAAGACACTCCCAATATTTTCCTTAATCACAACTCCATTATTCAATCTCATTTCACAAATCAATACAAGCAACTTAATACACAATTTAAATTAAATCAAACATTGAAACCTCTCATTAAGGTAACAAAATTAATATTTACATTCATGGGAGTATTAAAAATTTAGTAGTATAAAACTTTATAAGTACATAAAATCTCAAGATAACCTTATAATAATTTGTATTTCATTACAATCCAAAAATATATTACAAAAGAGTTGGTACAACTGCTCAAAGTAAATTTCATACATACAATTACAGAATTACATCAAAATCTAAAGTACAAGGGTATACCTATGATATACCCGAAGATAGTATCACTATGTCTTTTAGTAATCTTGCTCAGCTGCTTTATATTTTCTTTCACCTGCGACAGCATTCAAAGCTATCGCTGAGTGGTGAACTCAGTGGTGCACAAACTAATAATTTAAAACTTAATACAAGTTATGCTTGACAATTCATAACAAATAAAATTTAAAATTTCTAAATTCTTCAAAATTTATAACATTCAGAAATCAATATTTTCATTCATGCAAATTATTTATTTGAATAACATTTTGATCAAATAGTAACTATTTATCTACATTTCTTTTAAATCCCGAAACAATACAAAAATATTTTGAATTACTGACAAATTATTTATTTCAACCACAATTTATCAAACTATGCATAATTTAAAGGGCGTTGCCAACAATTCACACAGTTGAACCCATGACCAAAATTCAAATAGATGCCATGTTGTACACCATGACATTTCACACTCTCCTAATAACCGAGGCTAAAAGGGAGAAACAAAGACTAGCTAGTATATATTAGTACTCATTCAAAACTCTTCCCCAACTGGCAAGCCAGAGAGAAAGGAACTTGCTCCATCTAGTGGAGGAGATATCTCACTAGACAAGCTAATGAGAATTCACAACATATTTTGCCATGTCAACTGTGATTTCAAATCATATTCAAAACAATTTCTATTTACAAAGTGTTTACAAATCATCAACATATTTAATCATCATAAATTCATGCTCAAGGTTGGCAACACATCAAACTTAAAATTTACAATCCTCAAAACCATGCAATAAATCCTTAAATGCATAAGAAAATTTACATTTAATTTATACAATTTCATTCAACAAATTAAAATCCTCAACACAACAAAATTATAAATCATAAAATAAACTTGTTCAAATCAATTTAGAAGTGAAAAGTAACAAAATAATTAGTTGTGCACAAACCTTGTACGAGTCGCCTCTTGGCCTTGTAGTTGTGCACAAACCTTGTACGAGTCGCCTCTTGGCCTTGACTCGATGTTTCGAATTCCTTCTCGGTATTCTTTTCCACTGAAACACACAGTTTCACAGTGTTTTAGTATCATAACTTAACATAAATCCAAAAATAAATTTAAATTAACTTTTACCTAGCTCTAATGTGCTAAACTTGACGTTTTTTAAATTTTGTGTTTCGGGGTTACTATTTACTACACTGTTCAAGTCAATTTGTTGACTTTCTAAGGCTTAATAGGTATAGGAATTCCAACTTCACCCACATACCACATTTTGGTAACTAAATTTGTTGGTTTTGGTTTACTCAAATTCTAAGTCTTTTAGGCAAATTTGCAAATTTTCAGTTTTGGTGTCTTATGTTGCACTGTTCCATTGGTCATTTTTCTATTAGAATTTGGCAAAACTTTCTTCACAGAAAATGTTCCCTATTGTCTTAAATTTATTCTCCTTTCTGAATCACTCCATTTGGACTTTTTAGCTCAAGTTATAGCTATTTAAATCATGGCTGCCGGATTGGACTTAACCCAGATTTCTGGGCACCAAACTGGTTCTGACAGTTTTAGGTCACCAATTTTGGGTGGCCAAATGACTTGGTTAAGGGCATAATTTGGATTTGTTTTCTTCATAAAAGTTTTAAGTCTATATCTCAGCTGTCCACTGGTAAACTTTCAGGTCATTTAGACCTACCTAGCCCAAGTTATGGCCAAATGAACAAACACTGTTTATTTGGTCATTTTGTACAGGTTAGACTGCATAAATCCGGATTTGGTCAATTTGTTCACTAGGTTTTGGTCACTTTTTGGGCATGATTCCTAAATGAAAAATGTTCCATTTTGTGTCTATTTTCATTTCCAATTGGCCTCATACCAATTGGACTTGTAAATTTTCAGTTTTGGTCCCTCAAAGGGACCTTGGTCCTGCTGCCTGCAGCATGACCATTCTCAATCTGAATTCACTCTTACTTCCAACACTTCCAACACATCTCAATTGGTCACAAATGACCAATTTTCATCTCAAACTATGATCTACTTATTTATGAGTAGATAACTCTTGTTCTTCTTCATGAAAAAAAACCATATCTCACTAGTGGGTGAGATATCCTGGTTGATCTGCGAGGAATTACAGTAGATGTTTCATCAACAGGTGTAGGTTGACTAGATGGATCTATATCTATCTGATCTGTTGGTTGGTCAGAATTCTCCAATTCTAACTCTATTTGCCTTCCTTTGCCTTCTTCTTGAATAAACTGTTGTTCAAGAAATGTGGCATCTCTACTTACCACAACCTTTTTTGATGTAGGCAAATAAAAATAATATCCAAAACTATCTTTTGGATATCCAATAAATCGACCCTTTTCTGATCTAGTTTCCAATTTATCAGTGTTCAGCTTTTTGATATAAGTTGGACAACCCCAAATCTTAACATGCTTAAGACTTGGTTTTCTTTCATGCCATATCTCATAA
Source organism: Hevea brasiliensis (assembly GCF_030052815.1). Classification (NCBI taxonomy): domain Eukaryota; kingdom Viridiplantae; phylum Streptophyta; class Magnoliopsida; order Malpighiales; family Euphorbiaceae; genus Hevea; species Hevea brasiliensis. The sequence goes on along the minus strand of NW_026614591.1, from coordinate 104,765 downwards.
GGTGTGGAAGTTACTGATTTTGATGGAATCCTATTCAGAACATGCAAAGCTGATTCTAATGCAAATCCCCAAAAGGAGATTGGCATACCAGTATAGCTCAAAGTACTATGTACCATATCCAATAAGGTATGATTTCTCCTTTCAGATACACCATTCAGCTGTGGTGTTCCTGGAGGAGTCAGTTGGAAAGCAATGCCATGCTCTTTCAAGTATTCATCAAATTCAGTATTTAAATATTCACTTCCACGATATGATTGAAGAGTTTTAATACTTTTTCTTGTTTGATTTTCTACTTCAGATTTAAATTCTTTGAACTTTTCAAAGGATTCATGTTTGTATTTCATCAAATATAAATACCCAAACCTTGATTTATCATCAGTAAAGGTAATAAATTAATGAAAACTGCCTCTAGCCATTTCTTTAAATGGACCACATACATCACTATGTATTAGCTCTAAAATATTTTCAGCTCTTAGCCCTTGTCCAACAAAGGGTGATCTGGTCATTTTTCCTTAAAGGCAAGATTCATAGGTTGGAGTTGGTTCAGAACCCAATGAGGATAGAATCTCTATTTTCTCTAGTTTTGCAATCCTATCTTCTGCAACATGACCTAATCTTAAGTGCCAAATATATTTTGAACTTAAGTTGATTTTCACCATGGCATTGCATTCATTTATATCACTTGCATTCAATTTGTGTTTGTCATTATTATCCAAATAATAAAGACCATCATTCATATAACTCGAACCAACATATTTTTTTCCAAAATAAATATTACAAACATCATCTGTGAACTGAAATTCATAGCCATTTCTAGTCAAACTAGATATGGAAATGATGTTCTTAAAAGCATCAGGTACATATAAAATATTATGCAAACACAAAACATGTCCATACATGTAAAAAGATTTAGATCCTATGGCTAAAGCTTCAACAGTTGAGCCATCGCCAATCCGAAGTCTAACGTCTTGAGAATGCAAGCTGCTACTTTTTGCTAGTTCCTGCATATCATAAGAAATGTGAGAACTGGCACCAGTATCTAAAAGCCAAGCTGTAGATGAACTATGAGTATCATCAAAATCTAAATAACAAGATATAAACATACCTTCCGAAGGTGTATCCTTCTTATCCTTTAGAGAAGTAAGATACTCTGGGCAGTTCCTTTTCCAGTGCCCATCCTGCTGGCAATAGAAACACTTTCCTTTGCCTCCATTAGCTTTAGTCTTCCCTTTCTGTTTAGCTATTTTCTTGGAAGGACTAGGAATTTGAGGTTTCTTTTTCTTATTGCCCTTCTTCTTGTTGAACTTTCAAGCAGAAGAAGATGCAATCAAAGCTACATCTTTTCCTTTATTGCCCGGCATATTCTTTTGGGCAATAACCAGCATGTTGAGTAAACCAGCCAAGGTGCATTCCTGCTTAGTTATATGGAAATTTATCACAAAATTCCCAAATGACTCAGGAAGGGACAAAAGGATCAAATTCGTTTACAGTTGGAAATCCATGTTAAAGTCAAGATGTTCCAGCTGCTCAATAAGCTGAATCATCTTGTGGACATGATCCCCAACATTCTGTCCCTCAAACATCCTCATGCGGAATAGCTATCTAGATATCTCATACCTAGCATTCCTGCTGTGCTCACCACACAACTCTTATAGGTGAAGAAGGATCTCACTCGCACTCTGCATGTTCTTATGCTGCTTCTGTAACTCAATACTCATAGAAGCAAGCATGTAACACTTGGCTCTCATATCATGCTCCTTCCACTTGTCCAAAGTTTCATGTTCCTCTTAAGTGGCCTTTGGAGGTAAGGGACCAGGAACATTTGGGTCTAGAACATATCCTATATGTTCAAGGTTCAGGAGAAGTTTCAAATTTCTTAGCCAATCAGATAGATTAGGTCCTGTCAACCTATTGCGATCAAGTATGCTTGCAAGGATATTGGATTGTGGTGGTTGTGGTGTGCTCATTATTATCAGAAAATTAACTACAGAAAATATCTAGATTAATTAGTAAATGTATCATATATTTAACTAAAATGATTATGGTCTTTTAATCAAATTGGTCCTCCCACTAACTTAGTGAATCCTACACTTCCAAAGTAGAAAACGGAAATCCTAGTTGAATGGATTTCTAATGGGTGATTGAATTCTTATAATCCTATTAATCATCCTCTGGCACATCCATTATTGGAATTACAATAAACTATAAGTGAGCAACTCCTTGCCCATCACATCTCAGGTGAGGTTCAATCCTTTTACCTAGCCCCTAATGCTCAAAATCTCAGGCACATCCATTATTGACTTATCTTGCATTAGTTAAGTTGATCCCATTGAGCCAGTAAATATGCAAATAATTTTAATGTCCTCAGGCACATCCATTATTGGGCACCAAATCATTTACATATTTACAACATCTCATGCTTAACAATTATTCATAAGAAAATCTCTTAAATTAATTGCATCATATACAAGTATTTAAAATTTCTTAAAATAATTGCCTCAATAGAGGGCCCATATTATAATTACTTTAATTATACCATTTGCAACTTAATCATTTATTTGGAAGATTTTGTAGTCGTTCTAATTACTATTATGGTCTCACTTTGCACATTATCCATTTAGCATGCATATATCATATGCTTGCATACAATCCCATACATCTCATGCATTCATGGAAAAATAATAAATATGGTATGATCATAGACTTTCTAAGGGATTCAATTCTGAGCCACCAAGAATTGAATCAGGGCATTCCTAGGTGCATTTCATTCATTCATATTACAAGAGTTGTTGAAGGAGTACATAATCAATACTTGATCTTGAATTCCTCCCACTGGTCCCACCAATGCTCTTAACCTTATTGATCTTCTTGCAATCAAATTATATAGTAATCCTTGGCATACCAAGGTGAATTTACAAGAACCAATTAAATGAAATTACAACCCAAAAAATATTACAACCTTTATAATACATGCCACCAAAATAATTAAAATAAATTAATTAATTTACAAACCAAAGAAACATAAAAAGAAATAAATCCAATAACATTGGTCTTTTATTGTCCATGATCATCCATCATGCATATCACTATTTAACAATTAAATAAAAAATACATACTTAAATTAAATTAAATATCTCATATTCAACTTAAAAATCTAGATTTGAATATGATTCAAACAAATTTAAAAATTCATATTTGAATCACATTCAAACAAATTTAAAAATTCATATTTGAATCACATTCAAACAAATTTAAAAATTTAGACTTGAATCAAAATTTAATTGTGTGATTAAAACTCCTAATTAAACACTTTAATTAGTTATGAGCCTAATTATAGGCCTTGAAACCAAGCCCACATTCAAGCCCAAAAGCCATGCTCACTAATGGTATTCATCTTCATGCAACCACATTGTTGGTCCAACCAGTAATGATTCAATCAACTCTTGATTAAATCAAACAATTAAATCATATAATCAACAATCTAAATAGCAAATATAGTGGCTCTGATGCCGATTGAAGGAGCAGAAGCATGAAAAATATTAGTTTAGAACATTAAATTCAAAAATTTTCTTCTAGGGTCTCATGCATTATGCAAGATTCATTATTTACCTAATTGATTTCAATGTTAAATAGCATTATTAAAAAACTTTTAATATGTTTTTGGATCTACATTTGCCATTTAAGATTTTAGAATTAACAGATTAATTCATTAGAACCCTAGATTAAATCAAGAACATGTGCACTAACCTTTTGATGCACTGAAGTTGTGTTTGGTACATTTGGGATGCACCCAGGATGCCAGATGTTGTCTCTCTAGCTTGTCCACACCAAGGTCACCAATGGCATCCCCTTGAATAGCTTCTTAAGCCTTTCCAATCAATTAGAAATTAAGGTTTTGCCTTTAGAGATGTTATAGATGTATATAGGACACTAGAAACAATTTCTAGCAACTTAATTCAAGAGAATGTTGGCAATACTCTTTGAATTGATGAGAGATGAAGAAGAAGAGAGGATGAGAGGCTCAAAGGTGGCAGCACAAAATGAGAGAATAGCATATGGCATTTTGTTCTATCATCGTTTCCCTTATATAGCTAGGTCATCACTTAAAACCCTTGCCACATGTCATCTTCTGATTGGCTCTTAGTTTAATTGACCCAATCACATTGTGCCAAGTATCAAACTTAGATTTAATCTTGACTTTGATCATCTTACATGATTAAAAGACAAATGGCAAGCTTATGTATAGTGCCATGGGTCACCATCTCATGGTGACACATGTCACCTTGTGAAATGACCAAAATACCCTTGTGTCTTAATTTTGAGTTCTCAATCCAAAATAATTATTTCTTTCTTCTAATCAATTTATATCAAATATGAATTAAATAATTAATCTTTATTAATTAATTTTTCATTATTAAATTCATATTTAAATACTTTAAATATAAATTTAATTTATATTATACATCCAATAACCTAGATTTGGTTTCAAGCCATGCTAGGGACTTTGCAATCTAATTGCAAACCAAACCTATTTAATTAATCAATTAAACTCTTTAACTAATTAATTAAATCACATTTAACTTGATGATTACTTGTGTATGTGTGTGACTTACTAGGCTCATCACTAATTGGCAATGAGATTTGCTATCAACTCTTAATATCATCAGAACTCTTTCTTATCATAAATGATTTCTTTAAACATTTCATGCACCTCCTAGATCATGGTTAACACCTAGCATAGCATGCCATGGCCAACCAATCAGTAATAAGGTTTACCTTTAATGAACCTATAATCATATGTTACCATGCAATAGAATCTCTCTGTTACAAAATCCCAATTCGAGCTGGAGTCATGGTTTATTTCAAACTCCTTCTGCTATGAATATTATGTTCTCTTTTAATTCTAGTTCTTGACTAAAAAGATTTTCTCATCAGAAACTCTTTTTTTGATTAAATCTATCTGTCCTGGTCAGGAACTTGAAACATCAAGAACAATTAAATGAACATAAAATTTTATCCCTATTTACTTAGGGTAACAGATTCCATCTTGATCAACACCTACCTCCATATATAACTAGTAGGAGCCAACACATGCCCATATACCCATACATAGTACAAGTATGAAAGTAGTATCAAACTCAAACCACCTATATATAAGATAACTGTGCTATCTCAGGTCTAAAGATTATATGCATGATGTAATTTATGACAATGTATTGACAAGAGTAAACTCCATGTGCTTGTCATAAATGTCTCTGGTTCGGCCTACTTATCATGTATAAGTGCCTATCATGTTTGTTATATGGCATGAGACTCACAATTTTATCTTATTTATATGTCATATAAATACATTGGGAACAAACATGAATACAATCTTTCTGGATAAGTCATGTCCAGTGTGAAGTATCCTCGATTATGAACCAATTTATGATACTTTGTGCTAGAAATACTGTCACTCATATTCTTAACAACTTAAGAATAGAATTTCTAACAAAATATCAATGGACCTTTTCTATTACACATAAATATATTATGTAAACATAAAAGTGTAAATACCTTTTATTAATAAAACATGTACAAGATACATACTAAATGATATGCTCTAGGGCATACTACTAACAGAAAACAGTGACACAAGCACTTGAACTTCTAGAAAGGGTTGCATACCATAATTATGAGTGGTCAAATGAAAGAGGAAATGCAAGGAGAGCTGCAGGGGTCCTGGAAGTAGATGCCCTAAGCATGATAAATGCTCAATTTGATTTGCTCACAAAGAGACTCAAAAGAATGCAAGCCAACGCAGTTGGTACAAACAGTCAACATGAAGACAGCTATGGAGGAGGATACATGAGTTCAGAATATAGCAATTTCAATGAACCCTCCACAGAATAGATGAACTATGTGAATAATGGAGGAAACTTCAACCAAAGGCAGCTCAATAATCCATATTCAAATACTTATAACCCTAGATGGAGGAACCACCCAAATTTCTCATGGTCTAATCAGCAGAACCAGCCAATAAACAAGCAACAAGCGTACAAACTACCAGCACCCCCTGGATTTCAGAACAGAGGTCAAAACTTTGCATAGCCATCACTATACCTCCAACCTCAACAACCTAAACTGAAGATGACTATGGAAACCATAATGGAAGGATTCCTAGCAGCTCAACAACAGCAAAATGAATTGATTAAATAGCTGACTTCCATAATGGACCAACTTGCTACTCATAACAAGATGCCAGAGATTCAAATCGCTCAACAAGCAACTTCTTTAAGTAAAGTTGCTGGCAAACTGCCTAGCCAACCAGAAATGAACCCAAGGAAGCATTATAAGGCAGTTACACTGAGGAGTGGGAGAACTCTAGTACAAACAGAGGTAGAACCGACAGAGAAAACCATAGAAAAATCTAAAGGCCAAGCAGAGAAAAAAGTGGAAGAAGCTAAGAAAGATCAGGAAGAGGAAGCAAGGAAGACAAAGAAATTACTAGAGCCATATCAGCCTCCCCTACCTTTTCCTCAGAGATTTCAGAAAGCCAAATTGGATATAGTTTGGGAAGTTTTTAGAAGTTTTACATAAACTTTATATCAATATCCCCTTCACTGAAAAACTTTCTCAGATGCCATCCTATGCAAAATTTCTTAAGGAAATTTTGTCAAAGAAAAGAAAGCTAGAAGACTATGGAACAGTAGCTCTAACAGAGGAATGTAGTGCCATACTGCAAAACAAACTGCCTCCAAAGTTGAAAGATCCAGGAAGCTTCTCCATACCCTGCCTCATTGGTAACAAGAAAATAGATAAGGCCCTCTGTAATCTTGGGGCAAGCGTCAGTTTAATACTTCTATCAATATGCAAAAAGCTCGAGATTGGAGAATTGAAGCCCACAACAATCTCATTGTAATTAGCTGATCGATCTGTTAAATATCTTATGGGCATACTTGAGAACATCCCTATCAAAGTGGGCAAATTCTTTATTCCAGTAGACTTTGTTGTCCTTGAGATGGAAAAAGATGCTCAAATTCCTATCATCTTGGGAAGACCATTCTTGGCAACCGCCGGAGCCATCATAGACGTTAAAAATGGGCGACTAACCCTCAAGGTAGGAGAAGAAGAAGTGGAGTTCAACTTGTTCAACACAATGAAACACAAATTTGAACCTGATGAATGCTTCAAGGTTCACATAATTGATAAAAAAGTTGAAAAGGAATTTCATAAGACACATCCTAAAGATCCTCTTGAAGCATGTATTGTGCATAGCCATGCAGTGGATGATAAAAAAACAGAAATAGCAGCCTGTGCACAACAGTCAGCATCTCATCCACCCCTACCCTTAGCTAAGGCTTCCGAGATGGAGAAGTTAAAGGAGGAATAAACCAAAGGTAAGCTCTAGGAAAATGCCAAATAGGTAGAGCTTAAACCTCTCCCCTCCTCGCTAAGGTAGGCATTTCTGGACTCAAATTCTAAATATCCTATTATAATCAATGCTAGCCTATCTAAGTTAGAAGAGGAAAAATTGTTAAGAGAACTTAGGATCCATAACAAAGCCATAGGGTATAAAATAGAAGACCTCAAGGGAATCAACTATTCGATTTACATGCATAGGATACCCATGGAAGAAAATAGTAAACCCACTATCGAACACCAAAGAAAACTTAACCCATACATGAACGAAGTAGTCAAGAAAGAAATTTTAAAACTATTAGATGTAGGTATCATATACCTAATTTCTGATAGTAAATGGGTTAGTCCAGTCCATATAGTTCTTAAGAAAGGTGGGACAACTGTTATCCAAAATGCAAACAATTTACTAATCCCTGCTAGAGTAGTCACTGGTTGGCGAATGTGCATAGATTATAGGAAATTGAATAGTACTACCAGAAAAGACCATTTTCCTTTCCCCTTCATCGACCAAATGTTAGAAAGGTTAGCGAAACACTCTTATTTCTGTTATCTAGATGGGTATTTGGGATTCTTTCAAATTCCTATTCACCTAAAAGATCAAGAAAAGACAACATTCACTTGTCCCTATGGAACATTTGCATATAGGAGAATGCCTTTTGGTCTTTGTAATGCCCCTGCTACCTTTCAAAGATGCATGATGGCTATCTTTTCTGATTATATTGAAGATATCATGGAAGTTTTTATGGATGATTTTTCTGTCTATGGAACTACTTTTGATGACTGCTTAGCTAATTTATCTAAGGTGTTGCAAAGATGTGAAGTATCAAACCTGGTCCTAAATTAGGAAAAATGCCACTTCATGGTAAGGGAAGGAATAGTTCTGGGACATTTGATATCAGAAAGAGGAATTGAAGTTGATAAGGCAAAAATTGAGATCATTGAAAACATGCCACCACCAACATCAGTCAAGGGAGTGCGAAGCTTTTTGGGACATGCAGGATTCTACAGAAGATTCATCAAGGACTTTTCCAAAATAGCTAAGCCACTTACCAACTTGTTAAGTCAAGATGTTCCCTTTGATTTTGATGAAAATTGCCTTGTCTCCTTTAACAGGATTAAAGAAGCCCTAATATCAGCACCAATAATGCAGCCACCAAATTGGGAGCTACCATTCGAGGTGATATACGAGGTGAGTGACTTTGTAGTTGGAGCAGTGTTCAGGCAAAGAAAAGATAAAAAGCTTCATGCTATTTATTATGCTAGCAAGACACTCGATGATGCGCAAATTAATTATGCCACCACAGAGAAGGAATTCCTAGCACTGATGTTTGCAATGGACAAGTTCAGATCTTACCTCATAAGGTTAAAAGTCATTGTATTCACAGATCATGCTGCAATCTGGTACCTTTTGAACAAGAAGGAAGCAAAACCAAGGCTAATTCGATGGATTCTACTCCTGTAAGAATTTGACCTTGAAGTCCAGGATAAAAAAGGATTCGAAAATGTAGTAGTTGACCATCTTTCCAAACTAAAATTGGAGTACACAGGGGACTTCGAAGATTTACCAATTAATGATTCATTTCCTGATGTGCAATTACTTGCATTCTCCAAGGCTCTATGGTACGCTAACTTTGTTAATTTTCTTGTATGCAGGGTACTGCCTCCAAACATGACTTATCAGCAAAGAAAGAAATTCCTACATGATGTGAGATATTACATATGGGAGGAACCTCTACTGTACAAGAGATGTAATGATGGGTTGATAAAAAGATGCATACCAGAGGAAGATATGAAAAGTATCATTCATCACTATCATTGATCACTATATGGAGGACACTTCAGCACCTCAAAAACCGCAGCCAAGATTTTACAAGCAAGGCTTTACTGGCCACATTTGCTTAAGGATGTGAGATCCTTTGTGCTAGCTTGTGATCAATGCCAAAGAACAGGTAACAGTTTAAAAAGGAATGAAATGCCACTGCATGCTATACTTGAGAAAGAATTGTTTGATGTATGGGAAATAGACTTTATGGGCCCATTTCCCTCTTCCCTTGGAAACGAGTATATTCTGGTTAAAGTTGATTATGTGTCAAAATGGGTAAAAGCAATTGCAACACCAACCAACGATGCTAGAGTGGTCACAAGGTTCTTTAAGAAGAACATCTTCACAAGATTTGGTGTACCATGAGCAATAATCAGCGATGGAGGAAGTCACTTCTACAACCAACAATTCGAAACACTATTGAAAAAGTATGGAGTGACTCACAAGGTGGCCACACCTTATCATCCTCAAACTAGTAGTCAAGTAGAAATCTCAAACAGGGAACTGAAGCAGATTCTGGAGAAAACTAAAAACAGATCTAGGAAGGACTGGTGCATGAAGTTAGATGATGCACTATGGGCATATCGTACTGCATATAAAACCCCAATTGGCACAACACTCTTCCGACTGGTTTATGGAAAATCATGCCATCTCCCTATTGAACTTAAGCATAAAGCTTACTGGGCAATTCAGATCGAAAACTTTGACCTCGAAGCTGTTGGTGAGAAAAGACTCTTACAACTGAATGAGTTGGAAGAAATTCAACAGGATGCCTACGAAAACGCCAAAATTTTCAAGGATAAAACCAAAAGATGGCATGACAGGCGCATAGCAAGAAAAGAAATAAAAGAAGGAGATCTTGTCCTCTTATTCAACTCTATATTGAAACTCTTTCTAGGAAATCTAAAATCAAGATGGTCCGAACCTTTCAAGGTCACCTAAGTCTTCCCACATGGAGTAGTAGAAGTGTGGAGCGAAACCTCATATGCATTTAAGGTCAATGGGCAGAGGCTAAAGCCTTACTTTCAGGGGAAACCCATAAAAATGAGAGTCAATTGCACCCTCGACCATCCTACCAACAGATCATAAACAAGCAAAGTCCAGCTAAAGACTATAAATAAGCGCTTTTTGGGAGGCAATCCAAAAATTTTTCTAAACTTTTCTTTTTTCTCCTTTTCATATTAATTTTTGTTTCGTACTCATTAGCATTTCATTTTGTAGGATTTTTTGGAAAGGAGAGTAGAGAACAAGAGAGGAAAGGAATCACCAAGTCAAAACCACAAAAGGAAAATTGGACAAAACCAGGGAAGTAGCTTTATTGCTAAACTTTACATCCATTTCATGTGTTGTGATAACAAAAATTTTTAATTTGACAAAAATTTGGAAAATCAGAAAATTACATGGGTCGTGTATTGGTTTTACACGCCCCGTGTAACTTTCTGAAAGTCTGTAAATTTCTTGTATTTTTAACTCTGAGGGAGACAAAAAGTTACATGGGCCGTGTACTATGATAGAATTTGAAATTTTCAGGCAGAAATTTACACAACCCTACATGTAGGGACCCGTGTAGTGATACATGACCCATGTATCATGTCATAGACGCGACTCCTGGGGCGCGAAATGAAGAGTCCTAATGGCTCTTTAAATGCACCCCTCACATTAAAACCATTCATAAAGGCAAAACCCTTAATCTCCACCCCTCTTAGCCTATAAAAACCCCTCAAATCTCATTTCCCTTCACCAAACCCTACTCTTATCCTTCCCAAAAACTCATTAATGGCTCTTGCAAAGTGATCTGTGAGAAGAATCGGCTCTCCCTAGTGGCAAAGAGGAGAATCCTCATCTTCTCCACCTCAGCCGCCACCCCAACGCCCAAGAACAAAGGTAGCCTCTCCCCAACAATCTCAAATAGCCCATCCTCCACCGCAACCCCAACCACAAGCCGCTCCACAACCCAAAATCTCCATTCCTTGGGGATTCCGTGAAGATGCCCCGTAAGGCAATGTGCACCCGGCTTCACACCTAGAAAATAAGCTCCACCAATTACATGGATTTTCCACTACTGGAGCAAATCGGGCTATAGAATGAAATCAATGGGCTACTCGATAGCATTGGGTGGACAAGTTTCACCCAACTCTAATTTCTAGCATACTGGGACACCACACTGGAGTTTTTGGGTAGTTTCAAGGCCACATTATGGCCTACCAATAGGGAGGATAGGGGCAGGATTGAATTTTGCCTCCTCGATGTCGATCAGGTGATGAACATAGATGAGTTCAATGCCATCTTTGGCTTTGATAGCGCCGGCCATCAGGAGATCCCTAGGAATCGCATGCTGTACAATAGCATCAACTTTTGGAGTTCCATTTCCCCGAACATGGAGCCATATAACTCTAGCAAGTCCAAATCCATAGGCATCACAAGTCTAGCCCTGCGCTACATGCATCAGTTCGCCGCCCACACCATCATGGGCCATGGTGATTGTGACACCCCTTACCCGACTACAGTGTAGCCGAGCAAGCAATGCCACTCAGTGTGCCGGAGCACTCTATTTTATCTTAATTAATTTTTATCATAATTTTGAATATAACTTGTGAAATATAATTCATTTTAAGCCATTTATCGAAATTATTATTTATTTGAGGTTCCGAAAAATTTAAAGAAAATCCGGCAGAATATCGGCTAAAAATGGAGAAAACCGTTCTTCAGAACCTGTGAAAAACACTTCCTATATTCATATTCAATCATCTCAATTCCATTTATCAAAATCTCAACATTTTTCAACCATTCATTTCTCAATCATTCATCACATGTGATAATCATATATAAATTATAGATAAACATTCACTTTTCCATTTATAAACACAATTCTCATTATTTACATGAACATCAAATTACATTTCATAAGTTCATTTACACATGAGAAAATAAAATCAATTACAAAATACCAAAATGACACCTAGTGTCCTACCAATGCAACTGAGATGGTGAGGTGACACGCACTATGCAGAAGCGTGAACGGCCTTACCCAATCGTGGTCTACTGGCCCTCTGTCCAAATCTTGATTACCTACGCGTTGCAAAGCGGCGCTAAGCATAAAGCTTAGTGGTGCCGATAATACAAGAAAATATAAGATGCAAATAAAAATCATGATGTCTTAGCCATTGTGTTCATAAGAACTGAATAATTACCAACTTAATGTTTAGTCGAGGGCTAATTACGTTTTATGATATTAACTTCTTCATGCATTTTGTTAATTATTTTCTTCATGATCTTGAGTTTCTTTGTATTCTATCATAATCATTCCTGCTCTGTAATTTTCGTATTTTCTGTAACAATCAGTTCAATTACCGTTATACTTATCCATGCCCAAGTAACCTATCTTTGAGCATTGGATTGGATAACGGTCGTTGGCCTTTGGACACCGCGGTGTCTTGGGTCATCATACCATGGGGCCTTGAGCGTTAACCACGTATGCAGTCAGTATGGCTAAAAGCCATGATATCACATAATCGGGCATAAAAGCCATGAATACGTATAAAAGCCATGAATACGGGCATAAAGCCATGAATACAGGCATAAAGCCTTTCGCGATCGCTAAAACAATACACTATTGGCATGCCAAACTATCCAATCCGACACACATGTCTAGGCAATACAAGGGCACATAATATCATTAAATGTTCATAAGTTTTATTATTTCATTTTATGTTCCAATTATCGTTCATAGTATTTTAATTTTATTTATAGTAGAAGCATAAATCTTCAAATCTCATTTTTATATAATTTATGCATTCATCATACCATTCACGTTAATTGCAATTTACATCAATCGATTTTCATGTACCATTTGTACATCGAAATATTTCCATTTCTCTCATGATGAGAGCAATTAACCTATTTACACATCCATGTGATTCATCTAATCGTTACAATATTTATATGAATTAGTATTCACATTATTACCTCTCATGTACCAATTTTTGTACAAGGTATTATAATCCTATTTGAAACAAAGACGTAAATCCTAATGATAACTTTATCTCATTTATACTCTAAACAATCCATTTGTGTTAATTACAATTTATATTTCAAGTTGTATTACTTATGTAATATGTGTCATTTTGTTTACTATTCACCTTACTAGTCAACCAAAATGTTGACTTTTTCATACACAATAAATTTATTGAACCTAAGTTCTCAAAGATACCACATTTTGCATTTAAAACTTGTTGGAATAAGTCACAAATACCATTTCCAAACTTAAAACCAAGAGGGCAGAATTTTCAGTTTTTGTGATCCAACTTTACTGTTCCATTAAGCCCTGTTGCAGTGGGAATTTGAGGAAATGGTAAACATGAAAGTTGTTCCTTATTTTGTCTAGTTGAATTTCCTTTTTTGAATCACTCCATTTGGAGTTTTGTAGCTCCAGATATGGTCCAAAAACCACAGCTGGCCGGATTGCCAAACTGCAGAATTGACCATATCTACAGTAACATGAACAGTGACTTCCACTGCCATTTGGGTTAGGTTCTGCTCATAATTTGGGGTAAGTTTCTTCATGAAAGTTGTTTTTATATGTCTTAACTTGTTGCTGTAAAAATTTCGGGTCAATTGACCATATCTATAGTGAGTTATGGCCTTACTGTTCATTTGGTCATTTCTGCAGGTGCTGTTGCAGGGTATCCGGATTGGGGCCAACTTTTGGTCATCTTGCTTTGGTCTTTTGGGCATGGTTTCTTCAGCAAAAATGTGCCATTATAAGCCTAGTTTCATGTCCAATTGGCCAAACACCAATTGGACCTACACAGCCAAAGTTATGGCTGTGTAAGTGGACTGAAATTTCAGTCACTCTGCTGCTATCCTTAGGCAGCATACACATTCACTTGGCCATGCTATATTTCAGTCCAAATTGTGGTCAACTTACCTAAAATGGTCACTAATTGACCCTTAAAATGTTCTCTAACAATTTCCTAAGCCAAGTCAAATTTTCACTCTTAAAACCCTAGCTCAAATTCAAGGGTTACACCAATTACCTTAGTTAGCATACCAATTCATTATACTTGTGTATATGTACCTTAAACATCATTTCTAATCCACTCTAAGTCCAACAAAACACTCATTTCTATTCCTTCAATAAGGCTGCCAAAATTCATGGCATTCATACACATAATTTTTATTCATTTTAGTTACAATTCCTTACTTATTTCAAGTCCCTTAACATAGAAATAAAGAGCTTTAGGTGTATATATGTACTAACCTTTAAGTGGTAGATTTTCCCAAGCTAAAACTTCACTTTCCTTCACTTTCTAGGCTGCCAAAAGGTTATGCAAGGTGTAAGAATAAATTTTAGTGAAAGGGGTAGGAGGAATTATGGTGAAAAGAGGAGAGAAATGAAGCTTTGGTTGAAAATCAATGGAGGTTTGGCTATGGAATTTGAGAGCTACGGGTGAGCTTTGTGAAGGTGAGGGCTGCTGGAATTTTAGGAGCTTTTGTTGTATTCTTATACATATTTTAGTAGTTAATTTAAGTGTTGACTAAATGTGATTGGTGGGTAAGTGTTTAATGACATCATATGATGTCATAATTGGTATTTTCTTCCAATTTCTTTTCTTCTCTTCTCTACTCATTTTCACTTTAATTTTTGGCAATGTTTCTTCATATTTTATGTCATAATAATTATTTACTCCACTGGACAAGTCGGCCAAAAATCACCTCTGAAGGCGAAATGACCAAAATGCCCTCCGTTTGGCTTAATGGGTCAAAATTGTCTGTACCGATTGAAAAATTTTTCTAAATATTTTCTTGGCATTCTAATGCCATAGGAACCTCAATGACCCTTCTCTGGAGTCCCAATAATTATTTTATGAATTTTTTCCCGGGTCTAGGGCTCCTCGTTGCGAGAACCGCAACTTCCCTCTGGGTTACCCATCGCTTGGGCACCGGCTCATTTGACTTGGTTGTATTTTATTTCTAAAATTTTTCCTAAATTTTTCTTATTAATATTTGAGTTAATTTTGGTTCTTGACTTTAGTTTAAATATTTTTCCGGACGTTCTAGCTATCCGGACCGACCGATCAGGAACAGTAGAATGTACGGAGTTGCTACCGGAGGGTGTTACAACTCTTCCTCTAATTTAAATTTCGTCCTCGAAATTTACTCGACTTAAATGTCGGGGAGTTGCTACCTTCTTGTTTCTTCACTTCCTTGTATCGCCTCATCGATTATGCAGGTTTGGCTCTTCTGAGCTTCCATAGCATATACTTGTGGTGCCACCACGACTTCGGGCTTTTCAACCGTCTCGAAACAATCTTACGTGAAATGTCACCATTTCGCTTTACAGATCTTTTACCCCTTTGAACTATAGGAAAGGTCTATCAACTTGTAGGAGCTATTGAACCGCTCCTCTGAGGGCAATCTCTTATGAAATGATCCGTAGCCCCACACTTGAAACACTCTCCAGTTAACAATCGACACTCCCTCGTGTCTTCTACCACAATGCATACATTCGAATCTGGGGTTGATCCCCTTGTTATTCTGCAGGGAACTAGCTATAGATATTCCAATCGGCCTCTGTGGCCAATGTGCGATCTTGTGAACTAGAACCCTTAAACTTCTTACTATCAGTTGGTATACTTGACTGTCCTAGTCCAAATTCCCTCTTACGCTGCCTATGTTTCCTATTTTGTTCATTTAGTCTCACTTTCTCCACTTTTAATGCAGCTTCCTCTAACTTGGTGAAGTCTGATCCCCAAGCGATGATCATGATCTTTATATTATCATTTAATCCCTCTTCAAATCTCTTACACCTTTCAGCTTCATTAGGGACTATCTCCCTTCCATAGCGGTTCAATCTTACGAATTCCTTCTCATACTCGGCCACTGACAACTATCTCTGCCTCAGGTTAATAAACTCTCTTCTTCTCTCTTCTAGGTATACAGTACCCACATATTTCTTCTTAAATTTGGAGAGAAAGAAGTCCCATGTCACTATTTCTTTGCACTTCATCGGACACGGTGTCCCACCATTCATATGCATCGTCTTGCAGTGAGATACAACAGATTCCAAGTTTTGCTCTGGAGTGCAATGGAGTTGTTTTAGAATTCTGCACATTACTGTTTAACCATTTTTCTGCAATGAATCATCTTCTCTCTTACCATAGAAGTCCACCGCTCCAAACTTTCTTAGCCTTTCCAGTGTGATTTACTGTGGAGTGGTGGTGGTGGTCTTCTTGGCATTACTCGGCCATTTGTCTAAAGAAATCGGCCATTTCTTTGGAACATGGCCTGTGGAGGCCGAGCGTGCTCGCTCGAGTGGTGGAGTAGGTTCTCCCCTACCCGATCTCATTGCTACAGGTGGAGCATGACTCTCCACTTCCTACTCAACGTCTCTCTGTGATGAAGGGTCAAAATCCTATTCAAAATAAGACAGACAAACAGTACTACCTTAGTGTCACATCGACTCTTACAAATGAAAACCATGGTATGGACTCAATCTAGGCCCGAACGCCTAAACGTGCTCGATACCACTAAATGTGACACCCCTTACCCGACTACAGTGTAGCCGAGCAAGCAATGCCACTCAGTGTGTCGGAGCACTCTATTTTATCTTAATTAATTTTTATCATAATTTTGAATATAACTTGTGAAATATAATTCATTTTAAGCCATTTATCGAAATTATTATTTATTTGAGGTTCCGAAAATTTTAAAGAAAATCCGTGAATCTGCTAAAAATGGAGAAAACCGTTCTTCAGAACCTGTGAAAAGCACTTCCTATATTCATATTCAATCATCTCAATTCCATTTATCAAAATCTCAACATTTTTCAACCATTCATTTCTCAATCATTCATCACATGTGATAATCATATATAAATTATAGATAAACATTCACTTTTCCATTTATAAACACAATTCTCATTATTTACATGAACATCAAATTACATTTCATAAGTTCATTTACACATGAGAAAATAAAATCAATTACAAAATACCAAAATGACACCTAGTGTCCTACCAATGCTATGACGGTGAGGTGACACAGACACTATGCAGAACTGTGAACGGCCTTACCCAATCTGTGGTCTACTGGGCCCTCTGTCCAAATCTTCAGTACCTACGCGTTGCAAAAGCGACGCGCTAAGCATAAAGCTTAGTGGTGCCAATAATACAAGAAAATATAATATGCAAATAAAAATCATAATTTCTTAGCCATTGTGTTCATAAGAACTGAATAATTACCAACTTAATGTTTAGTCGAGGGCTAATTACGTTTTATGATATTAACTTCTTCATGCATTTTGTTAATTATTTTCTTCATGATGTTGAATTTCTTTGTATTCTATCATAATCATTCCTGATATTTAATTTTTGTATTTTCTTTAACAATCAATTCAATTACAGTTATACTTTTCCATGCCCAAGTAACCTATCTTGAATGATCGGATGGATAACGGTCGTTGTACCGGACACCGCGGTGTCTCGGGCCGTCATACCATGGGACGCAGAACGTCAACCACGTATGCAGTCAGTATGGCTAAAAGCCATGATATCACATAATCGGGCATAAAAGCCATGAATACGGGCATAAAGCCATGAATACAGGCATAAAGCCTTTCGCAGTACTGCTAAAACAATACCCTATTGGCATGCCAAACTATCCAATCCGACACACATGTCTAGGCAATACAAGGGCACATAATATCATTAAATGTTCATAAGTTTTATTATTTCATTTTATGTTCCAATTATCGTTCATAGTATTTTAATTTTATTTATAGTAGAAGCATAAATCTTCAAATCTCATTTTTATATAATTTATGCATTCATCATACCATTCACGTTAATTGCAATTTACATCAATCGATTTTCATGTACCATTTGTACATCGAAATATTTCCATTTCTCTCATGATGAGAGCAATTAACCCATTTACACATCCATGTGATTCATCTAATCGTTACAATATTTATATGAATTAGTATTCACATTATTACCTCTCATGTACCAATTTTTGTACAAGGTATTATAATCCTATTTGAAACAAAGACGTAAATCCTAATGATAACTTTATCTCATTTATACTCTAAATAATCCATTTGTGTTAATTACAATTTATATTTCAAGTTGTATTACTTATGTAATATGTGTCATTTTGTTTACTATTCACCTTACTAGTCAACCAAAATGTTGACTTTTTCATACACAATAAATTTATTGAACCTAAGTTCTCAAAGATACCACATTTTGCATTTAAAACTTGTTGGAATAAGTCACAAATACCATTTCCAAACTTAAAACCAAGAGGGCAGAATTTTCAGTTTTTGTGACCCAACTTTACTGTTCCATTAAGCCCTGTTGCAGTGGGAATTTGAGGAAATGGTAAACATAAAAGTTGTTCCTTATTTTGTCTAGTTGAATTTCCTTTTTTGAATCACTCCATTTGGAGTTTTGTAGCTCCAGATATGGTCCAAAAACCACAGCTGGCCGGATTGCCAAACTGCAGAATTGACCATATCTACAGTAACATGAACAGTGACTGCCACTGCCATTTGGGTTAGGTTCTGGTCATAATTTGGGGTAAGTTTCTTCATGAAAGTTGTTTTTCTATGTCTTAACTTGTTGCTGTAAAAATTTCAGGTCAATTGACCATATCTACAGTGAGTTATGGCCAAATGAACAGTTACTGTTCATTTGGTCATTTCTGCAGGTGCTGTTGCAGGGTATCCGGATTGGGGCCAACTTTTGGTCATCTTGCTTTGGTCTTTTGGGCATGGTTTCTTCAGCAAAAATGTGCCATTATAAGCCTAGTTTCATGTCCAATTGGCCAAACACCAATTGGACCTACACAGCCAAAGTTATGGCTGTGTAAGTGGACTGAAATTTCAGTCACTCTGCTGCTATCCTTAGGCAGCCTACACATTCACTTGGCCATGCTATATTTCAGTCCAAATTGTGGTCAACTTACCTAAAATGGTCACTAATTGACCCTTAAAATATTCTCTAACAATTTCCTAAGCCAAGTCAAATTTTCACTCTTAAAACCCTAGCTCAAATTCAAGGGTTACACTAATTACCTTAGTTAGCATACCAATTCATTATACTTGTGTATATGTACCTTAAACATCATTTCTAATCCACTCTAAGTCCAACAAAACACTCATTTCTATTCCTTCAATAGGGCTGCCAAAATTCATGGCATTCATACACATAATTTTTATTCATTTTAGTTACAATTCCTTACTTATTTCAAGTCCCTTAACATAGAAATAAAGAGCTTTAGGTGTATATATGCACTAACCTTTAAGTGGCAGATTTTTCCCAAGCTAAAACTTCACTTTCCTTCACTTTCTAGGCTGCCAAAAGGTTATGCAAGGATTAAGAATAAATTTTAGTGAAAGGGGTAGGAGGAATTATGGTGAAAAGAGGAGAGAAATGAAGCTTTGGTTGAAAATCAATGGAGGTTTGGCTATGGAATTTGAGAGCTACGGGTGAGCTTTGTGAAGGTGAGGGCTGCTGGAATTTTAGGAGCTTTTGTTGTATTCTTATACATAT
Source organism: Hevea brasiliensis (assembly GCF_030052815.1). Taxonomy (NCBI): domain Eukaryota; kingdom Viridiplantae; phylum Streptophyta; class Magnoliopsida; order Malpighiales; family Euphorbiaceae; genus Hevea; species Hevea brasiliensis. Next base: position 84,986 of record NW_026614591.1, on the reverse strand, counting down.
TTTATTAGTTAATTTAAGTGTTGATTAAATGTGATTGGTGGGTAAGTGTTTAATGACATCATATGATGTCATAATTGGTATTTTCTTCCAATTTTTTTTCTTCTCTTCTCTACTCATTTTCACTTTAATTTTTGGCAATGTTTCTTCATATTTTATGTCATAATAATTATTTACTCCACTGGACAAGTCGGCCAAAAATCACCTCTGAAGGCGAAATGACCAAAATGCCCTCCGTTTAGCTTAATGGGTCAAAATTGTCTGTACCGATTGAAAAATTTTTCTAAATATTTTCTTGGCATTCTAATGCCATAGGAACCTCAATGACCCTTCTCTGGAGTCCCAATAATTATTTTATGAATTTTTCCCGGGTCTAGGGCTCTTCGTTGCGAGAACCGCAACTTCCGTCTGGGTTACCCATTGCTTGGGCACCGGCTCATTTGACTTGATTGTATTTTATTTCTAAAATTTTTCCTAAATTTTTCTTATTAATATTTGAGTTAATTTTGGTTCTTGACTTTAGTTTAAATATTTTCCGGACGTTCTAGCTGTCCGGACCGACACCGGTCACCGGAACAGTAGAATGTACGGAGTTGCTACCGGGAGGGTGTTACAGTGATAGCCTTAGCATTGTAAACGCCAACGAGCTATTCTTCTTGTGGTGTATGGTCACCGGAAAGCACTGCAACACTGGCTTCTTTTTGTGCAACCATCTCCGCCGCCTCTATCATTAGTCTACCGAGCACATCGTGCTTGGTGGCCTTGTCACAACCATTGCTCTCCACTTCAGCTTCATTCCAGGACATCACAGGCTGCGCTCTGTCACTGAAATGTCAAAAATATATCAAACCATCTGCATATCCATGGGGATATGTAAGAAGGTGGGCAACACCTGCTACTTACTGGATGCCGAAGGGAATGCCATCCCTCGGAGAAACAAAGCACGAGAAGGACCTAGCGAGACTTTGTAGTCTCAAGAAGAAGGCCAAGAGCGGATGTTCCAAGAGTCCCCCGTTTGAGTGCCTCCATACACACTACCACCAACAGATCCGGTCCTTGCATACCTATAGTGCATGGAGACCACCATATACAGTAGAATGCGAGCAATCGAGGATAGCCTCTAGGAAGCCTACAATAAATTGGACATGCCAGTGGAGAAGCTAGATGATAAGGAGGAGGAGTCAGCATCGCCATCATCACCATCAGAGACCTTTTAGACCTAAGACTATAGGATAGGATCTTTATTGTAATTTCTTACATGCCTTGGTCCTAAGTTGCAATCATAGGTCTCTTTTATATGCTTAATGTCCAAACTTTTCAATACCTAATAAATAATATGCTTCCTTATAATCTTTGTACATTTTCTCTGATTTTGGATATTATTTTAACATTAAGGACAATGTTTGGTTTGAGTTTTGGGGAAGGGGGAGATACAAGTGCATTACATATCATTACATTTGCATATCATTACATGCACATCATTACATTGTTTAAATTCAACTACATTATTCTTGTGTATCAAAATTTTTGAAAATTTTTTAAAAATTTTGGACTTTAAAATTTGAAACTTAGCACTATAAACAAATTCTAGTAAGCTAATAATTGGACTCCACGGGATAGAGGAATGAACGTATCTAGATAGGCAAAAAGGGATTTTAACATGTTTGTGAAGAAACTAATCTCTTTAATGGAACTAGACAAGTTAAACCTCTTCATAACTATTAATTTATCACATTGAACTTTTGAAATTAGGAGAAAAATTTTTTAAATACAAGCAAACCTAAAAAATGCCTCACTAGCTCTAGAACATATCTCTTAGACCTATCAAGGCGAAATCCTAGCATATGCTTGATGAAGAAATGATTAAGGCATTCTTTGTTATAGCCTCACTAAGCCTTAGCTACCCCTAATTAAAATGCATATCCCTTGTAGCCAACTTGAAGCCTATATTTATCCCTTAGAATTTATTGATTACCCATGTTATTTACCTAGCCTCTAACCTAAACACCTACCATACCCTTTTGAGGAAGCAAAATGCATAAGTAAATAGCATATTAAATGTAAAAAGAAAGAAAATGAAGAGAGGATGTAGAACTCAAGAAAGAGTGTAAGTGTGCAATTGAAATCAAAGAAAAATTTGCCTTTCCAACCCAGCAAAAGCAATGAGTTTGGGGGAGAGGACAAAAGGGACATAAAAAAAAAAAAAAAAGAGAAGAAGTCCTAAGATAAGTATCATGGAAGCATGCTTGGCACTATAAAAAACCAAAAGCCCCTCTTCTCCATACAAAATATGCAGAAACAAACTTAGTATACTTGGTATTTTTTGCATACATGCTATCCTCATATTTGCGTTCCCTAAAAACCTTTCATTGGCAACCATGTCATTATCCCCTTAGTCCCTTTACAACCTTTTTTAAAGACCTTTTGATCTTTTGAAAAGTGCATGCTATATTAGTGGAGATAGAAAATTGAGATATGCCTATGAAATTAGAATTAAGTCTCTTCATTACAATTACTCATAATAGGGGCAAATTTGGGAGAGTTAGTGTTTCTCAAATCTATCCCGATAAAATAGGTTATTTGTGGCTTATTAATGGTTTTGTATAGAGAAATAATTAGTTGAAATACCATAAAATGAGGTAAAGTTCCAAACAGGCAGGTAATAGAACCCTTATGCCTTGAAAGAGGGAAATTGGTATGAAGGTTGGAGGAGTTCAATATTATGCTTATTAAATTGTTGGTTATACTCCTAAGTATCCCCTGAAATGTGTTTTAAAACAGAGTTTTTCTTTGCTTGAGGACAAGCAAAAGTTTGAGTTTGGGGGTATTTGATGTACTTGAATTGTATAGATATTTTTAAGCATATTTATATATTATCTCATATCATTTAGCCAAGTATTTTCATGCATAGTAGTTGATTTCATTAGTTTTTGTAATTTATATTGTTAAGCCCTTAATTCCATGTTTTCTGCATCATTTCAGGGGTTTGGGTGAAGTCCCATAGTATAGGAGTGCAAAAAAAAAGCTTGGAGAGGTCAAGAGACTGAGTATTGCTGCTGACACAAAGTACACGGGTCGTGTAAGCCAAGCCTCAGAGCCGTGTAACCTTTTGCCAAGAGAAAGCCAGATAGCCAATGGAGAAACAAAAGTACACGGGTCGTGTAATTAGACTCGTGTAATCTGCAAGGACCCGTGTAAGTCTCTACTGGGCACAAGCTTGAAGAACCTTATGAGAACAAAAGTACATGGCCCGTGTAACCAGGCCCGTGTAGTTGGCGAGAACCTGTGTAACTCTCTGTGCCAATGCAAGACTCCACAGTTCCACTCTAGCAAGTTACACGGCCCTAGGTAGTGTAGTGACACATAGGCTGTGTACTATGTAGTAGCAAGTTTTATAACTCGAATTCCCGCTCTTGTTTTCTGATTTAAATGAGACTCCTAAAGCCTTTTGGACTCAAAATGACCTAACTCTAGAGCAACCATTATAAATAGAAGAGAAAACATCAGAAAAAGGAGGCTGTCTTTTATCTTTTGACAACACTTTTGAGGAGTTTTGAAGGAGAAAAATCCACACTCTGCACTCTCTCCAGCGTCTCCAGCCATCTCAAGGAGAGAAACATCAGTACCAAAAGGAGATTTCTAGCTGAAGCTCCACAAGATCAAAGCTGCAAACACTCTTTGGTTCCTTCATTTCATCTCCCCAGACAGGTTTTTATTGTTTTATTTCTTGTACATCATTTTCTTTTTACTGTTTTTACCTTTTATCATGATGTTTGCTGAACTCACCATGAGTGAGTAGTTTTCTTATTCTGGATTTGGGAGAGTAATACTTGTAATTATTATTATGGATGAACACTAAGTTTTATTTACTAAATTTGAGATTCATTCCTTGATTTAATTTCTTGTGATCTTAATGCATGCTATGTGCTGGTACCCACTTAGCCATGATTGTAGATGTTAATTGAAGGATTGAAAGGTGAAGATTAATATTAGAAAATCAAGATCTTGAACCTAGGAATTCTGACCTAGACATAGGCTGATTGTAACACCCCTATTTGCATGGCCTGGTATATTTTGTCACACCCTACCCCTCTGTAAGGCGTAACATGATCCCATAGTATACCTAATGAATTAACAACTTCGTCTACTAATAACCCATTAAATATACTACAAGGGATTTTAAAACTTTTCTTACTTCTTTTTACAGTGGTGAGCACTATTTACAGGTGTTAAATTTTTTTTTTTTTTAAGTAAAGGGAAACAGCTAACACATTTGAATTATTAGAAATTTCTGTAAAAATTTTGGCGGAGTGCCATCTGTACTTTGAATAAAACAGTTCTTCAAAAACCTGTAAAAAGCACTTCAAATATATTTCTCAATCTCAAACTCCAACATTTAATCAACACAATATGTTTCTCAACTCAAATCCACAATAATTTTTCAGTATTTTCAAAGGCTGAGATAAAAGAAATATAGTACAAATTCTACAAGCCAAAATAAATCACAATTTATTTTACAACTTCAATGTATAATTTTAATTTACAACTGCTCAAAACCAAGACACTATATACATACAGTAGACATACATTATAATACAAAATGCAGAATATGGTATACTCAATATACCCGATGATCTCTCACTGAAGCACTAGCAGCCTAGTCTGCTGCCCTGTCTGTCAGTCAGTATACCTGCGACAGCAATGAAAAGCTATCGCTGAGCCATTATCTCAGTGGTGCACAACATTAACCAAATACAACTTTAAATCACAAATCATAAGTCACATAAATAGTGGATACTTAAAACGATAGTTAAATGCAAAGATAATTAATGTCATAAAGAATTTAAACTCCCTTTCACAATATCACAATAAATCTCAATAAATCACAAGTCATGGTTAAATTCAAAAGACAGTGAATGTCAATAAGAATTTAAACTCCATTTCACAATATCACAGTGAATATCAATAAATCACACACAGCTTAATCATGTTCCAAAGTTCAATTCGTCCCAAAAGCCGATGGCTAATGAGGAATTCAATTCATCCCAACAGCCGATGGCTAATGAGGAATAACATAGCTAGCTAGCAATAATATGAGTACTCATTCTATTCGTCCTCAACAGGCACACACCTCAACACTTCAGCTAGAGAGGGAATTCAATTCATCCCACTAGACAAGCTAGCGAGGAATTTAATCAATATACATGATAGCTGTGGTTTCAAACCATTTACAATGCTTTTCAATTAATAAGTATCCATCAAATATCATTTAAATAATTTTTCACAGTTTCAAACCATTTACAATGCTTTTCAAGCAATAAGTATCTATTCAAACACATTTCCACAATTTAAAACAATAATATACAAATAGTCATAATTTATTTCAATCGAAAAATTCAAAAGGAATAACTATTGTGCAAAAACCTCTGATAACTGTCTCTTGGCTCTGACTCAGTGTTTCTTTCCCTTTCCCTGAGTCTTTGCTAACTGAAACACACAATTTGAAGTGTTTCAGTACTCATTTAAACTGTCTCTAATAATAAGGTTTAATAATTAATTTATTGAATTCTATTATTTCCTTAGTCAACCTAAGATGTCGACCCTTGATGTAGTCTAGGTGAATTAGGTTTCAATGTTATCAAAATGTCACATTTTATAGCCTTTTTGTATTGGTACATGTTACCAAATTCATTTTCAACTATATTGCATTTTATTGCAATTTGTCGGATTTCGGTATACTAATTTGACCTAGCCGGATGACCTAGTTCCCTCAATTTTTGGATTTCGGTCAAAACTACAAACTTGTAGGTCTATGTCTTATTGCATGTGGGGAAAAACTTTAGGTCATTTTGAGTTATGTAGACCAAGTTATGGTCAATCTACCAGTGCTAGTCAGAATGCATCAAAATGGTCACTTTAGGTCATTTTTAGGTCACTTTTGGTTCAGCCAGTTTTTGGACCCGAACTTGTGCAAGCTATTTGACTTGGTTATGGTAATTTCTAGGCTTTGGTGTCTTCATAAAACTTGTAGATATATGTCTCAACTATTCATGGTAAAAAGTTCAGGTCAATTAGACCTTTTTTGAGCAGGTTATGGCCAAAACACTAACTGCTGCCCAAATGGTCAATTTTCAGGCCTTAAATGCACTAATCCGGATTTGATCATTTTGCAAGTCACCTTCCAAGAAGAATTTTGATAAGATTCCTTCGTGGAAGTTGACACTTTTTGTACCTAGTTTCACATCCAATTGGTCTCATACCAATTGGAGTCACACACTTAAGGTTCTAAGCCAAAATACACACTGCCCTGCAACACTCTCTTCATCACATACCAAGGACACATTCAACACTTACCAAATCATTTCCTTCATGCCATTTCTGGTTTATACCATAACATAAACACATTTAGCAACTCATTTTTGGTCATTTTGGTAGCTTATAATCACACTCAATATGCACATTATAGTACAGAATTTACCAAGTCCAAATTACAAATAATTTAACCACATGACCTAGCTCATTTACATGTCCAAACTCACAACTTTATACATATGTACATGCTACCATAATAAGCACCATAATTCAATAATATAATTCCATAAACCAAACCACAAAATAACATATGTTGATATACACTTCAAGTTTGCCAAATTGTATCTCTCTTTCAAATAACTTCCAAGCTTCCAAAATCAAGTGTACTTTCACATATACATTTAGTATATATCACCTAATTTATTCCTACACACATAAACACTTCATCAACACTTTAATCTACCATTTACATGCAAGGATAAACTATTCTTATGGAGTTTCCATGGCTGCCAAAAATATACATCTCCCTTAAAACATCAAACTCCAAAAATCTTTCTATAATTCAACTACCCATAACATCCACACAAACTTTAATGAAGCAAGCATAAAAAATACCTACTTACCACTTTGGAAACTCTTCAAAACCTTGACTAAACTTGATCTTCTTGCTACCTATCTACTACCCAAGTGGTGTAGAGCAATTTTAGTGAAGGATGCTTGAGGTTTCCAATGTTGGATCATGCTTACATGAAGCTTCAAGGTGGACGGCAATGGAGGTTCTTCTCTATTCCATTTTTGGCTGGATTTTAAGTGGTTGAAGAAAGTGAATTTATTCTGTCCAAAATGAAGATTAATGGTCCACTTTAGGTGGTAGTGGACCACTAAGTGGAGATTTAAGTATTTAATATTCTAAAGATTTCAAATTCCACATTTAACTCCCAATTTTTGCTATTTAAACTATGTACCACCAATTTAATTTTTCATGACATTTTCCAAGTGTAATATCATGTATTTTTAATGGACATTTGGGTCAAAAGACAACTCGGGATGTTAAATGACTACAATGCCCCTGTTCGGGTTGCATTCCCGATTTTTCGGTAACACCAAGTTTTGTTCATTTTTCGATTTCTCACTTTTTCTTTGTGCTAATTAATTAATTTTTCTTTGATATTTCTAATGGTATTTATACTTCAATAGATGTCTATTTAAGTCCTAAAAATATTTTCCAGAGTTCCCCACGGTCCAGGGCTAGTCAACGGTCTACGCCGCAACTTCCCGGTGCGGTCACCAATTGCTAGGGTTCTCAGCTCGTTTAACTTGGTTACATTTCATTGTTATTATTTTTCCTTTATTTTTCTTGTATTTTTTTTTCTTATATTTCATTATTTTATGTATCCTCACTCATATCTAAGTGTACTTCTCGGCATCCTAGCTGTCCGGACAACACTGGTCACCAAAATAGTAGAACGCACTACCAAACATAGGGGTGTTACAATTCTCCCCCACCCCCCCTCCTTAAAATAAATTTCGTCTCGAAATTTTACCTGGCATCAATTTCTGAATAGCTGTGGCTGCTGTCTCTTCATATCCTCTTGACATTCCTAAGTAGCTTCCTAGTCTGAATGATGGTTCCACAACACTTTGACCAGGTGTATCTATTTATTCCTCAGCTGTATCACCTCATATGCCAGAATTTCTATGGGTTCTTCCTCATATGAGAGATCTGGATTTACCTCAATTTCTTCAACTGATAATACATGAGATGGGTCAGATCTGTACCTCCCTAACATGGACACATGAAAGACACTGTGTATCCTTTCTAGCTTCGGAGGTAATGCCAACCGATATGCCAAAGGACCCACTCACTCCAGAACCTCATATGGTCCGATGAAACGAGGACTCAGTTTCCCCTTTCTGCCAAATCTCATAATCCTCTTCCAAGGAGAAACTTTAAGGAATACCTTATCACCCACTGCATATTCAATATCTATTCTCTTCAGATCAACATAGGACTTCGATGTCCGATGCGACCTTGAGTCTATCTCTGATCAATCTGATCTTTTCCTCTGTCTGCTGAACAATTTCTAGCCCAATCATTTTCCTTTCACCTACTTCATCCCAACATAGGGGAGTTCTGCACTTTCTGCCATACAAAGCTTTATATGGAGGCATCCCAATGCTTGATTGGTAGCTGTTGTTATAAGAAAACTCAATCAAAGGCAAGTGAGTATCCCAACTACCTTCAAACTCAATCACACAAGCCCGTAGCATATCCTCCAATATCTGAATTACTCTCTCGGGTGGCCATCATGCGTGGGTGGAATGCTGTGCTAAAGTTCAATCTAGTTCCTAGGGCTCTCTGAAGACTACCCTAGAATCTAGAAGTGAACCTAGGATCTCTGTCAGATACAATCGATACTAGCACTCCATGCAATTTTATAATTTCATATATGTACAATCTAGCCAATCTTTCCAGGCTATAGTCCATCCGAACTGGCAAAAAGTGAGCAGACTTGGTCAGTCTGTCAACTATAACCCATACTGCATCATGACTATTCTGTGTCCTTGGAAGTCCCGTAACAAAATCCATAGTTATCCATTCCTATTTCCACTCTGGTACTGGCAAAGGATGTAACAAACCAGCTGGAACTTGATATTCTGCCTTTACTTACTGACAAGTTAGGCATTTGGAAACAAATTCAACTATATCCCTCTTCATACCTATCCACCAGTAATGCTCTTTTAGCCCTCTGTACATTTTAGTTCCACTACGGTGCATAGCAAAAGGAGACTCATGTGCTTCCTTTATAATGATCCGTCTTAATTCAACATCATTAGGAATGCACATTCTGCCCTGATGTAGCAATAAACCATCATTTCTCACAGAGAATTCAAGTTTCTTGCCCTGCTGGACTTCTTTCAGTAGCTTTTGATATTTATCATCACTTTGAGCAGCCATTCTGATCTGATCAATCAACACCGCCGTACATGCCATGCAACTCTTTATCATCCCTCATCATCAATCTCTAAACTGGCATGCTGTGCTTTCAATTCATGTACCATGGACAAAGGAGAAACTCTGAGACTTGCCATAGTCTTGCGACTTAAGGCGTCAGCCACCACATTTGCTTTCCCTGGCTGATAGTTTATTAAGCAATCATAGTCTTTAATCAGTTATAACCATCTCCTCTGCCTCAAATTCAATTCCTTCTAAGTGCCTAAGTACTTCAAGCTCTTGTGATCTGTGTAAATGTAGCATTTCTCCCCATACAAATAGTGTCTCTAGATCTTCAGAGCAAAAACAATGGCTGCTAGCTCCAAATCATGTATTGGGTAGTTCCTCTCATGCGGTTTCTGCTGGTGTGATGCATAAGCAATGACATTCTGATCTTGTATCAGTACACAGCCAAACCCATTGTGAGAAGCATCACTATAAAATGTGTATTCTTTACTCGGAGTAGGTAAAGTAAGGACTAGAGCTTTAGTCAAACACCTCTTCAACTCATCAAAACTCTGCTGACATTTATCTGTCCACTGAAATTTTACATCTTTCCGAAGCAGCTTGGTCAGTGGAGAAGATAACATAGAAAACCCTTTCATAAACCGGCGGTAATATCCAGCTAAACCTAGAAAACTGTGAATTTCTGTGATATTCCTGGGCGGCTTCCAATTAAGGATAGCTTCTACCTTGCTGAAATCTACCTTGATCCCTTCAGCTGACACAACATGTCCCAAGAAGGAGATTTCTCTTAGCCAAAATTCACATTTCGACAATTTGGCGTATAGCTGTTTCTCCCTTAAAGTCTGCAGTACAATCCATAGATGTATGTCATGCTCCTTTGCATTATCAAAATATCATCAATAAACACCACCACAAATTGGTCGAGATATGGTCTGAAGATAGTGTTCATCAGATCCATAAAAGCAGCTGGAGCATTTGTTAACCCGAATGGCATTACCAGAAACTCATAGTGGCCATACCGAGTTCTGAAAGCAATTTTTGGAATACTCTGCTCTTGCACCTTCAACTGATAATAACCAGATCGTAAATCAATTTTGGAGAATATAGCTGCACCCTTCTACTGATCAAACAGATCATCAATGCAAAGCAATGGATAACTGTTCTTTATTATCACCTTATTCAACTGTCGGTAGTCAATACATAAGCAAAGAGTGCCATCCTTCTTCTTAACAAACAATACTGGCACTCCCCAAGGTGACACACTAGGGCAGATAAAGCCCTTTTCAAGTAGTTCTTGCAATTGTGCCTTCAACTCCTTCAACTCTGCTGGTGCCATTCTATATGGTGTTATGGACATTGGATCCACACCAGGCAGAACATTAATTTCAAACTGCACTTCTCTTTCCGGAGGTAATCATGGCAATTCATCAGAAAATACATCTGAAAAGTCATATACTATAGGAATGTCCTTCAATGCTGGACTCCCCACCTGGGTGTCTACCATATGTGCCAAGTATGCTTCACACCCCTTTCTGATCATTTTCCTGGCTAGTGCAGCCGAAATGATGTTTGATGGCAATAGCTGCCTCTCCCCATGTATTATCACATAACTGTATTGAGGGAGACCAAAAGTGATCATCTTTCTCTGATCCAATCATGGCATAATGCCTGGCTAACCAATCCATGCCCAAGATGATATCGTAATCTCTGAAGGGCATTTCAATGAGATCAGACAGAAAAGTGTGTCCTTGGATCACCAAAGGACAATCCCTATGCATTCTATTAACCCTGACCTCTTGTCCTAAAGGACTTGTTACTAGCACCTCAAAGTCCATTTTTGTACATGGAACAGCAATGCAATCAATGATGCTAGCACTCACATTGTGTAGGGCTGGGGCATCCCCTTGTACCTCAGCCTCTATCGATTGATCGACTGAATGATCACCCTCTTCCATAGTCAAGTCGAGGATTTTAGACCTCCTGAATAATAACACAAGGAAATTTCCTCCCGTTAGTGCATTTTTATAATGTAATGTACTATATGTATCAAACAATGACATTGAGTAGTTGTACTATGAAGAAAGAATATTCAAATTATAGGTGAAAACAGAATTTAAAAACTTCCTCTGATACCACTAAAACATGTGACACCCTACCCCTCTGTAAGGCATAACATGATCCCGTAGTATACCTAATGAATTACCAACTTCGTCTACTGATAACCCATTAAATATACTACAAGGGATTTTAAAACTTTTCTTACTTCTTTTTACAGTGGTGAGCACTATTTACAGGTGTTAAAAATTTTTTTTTTTTTTAACTGAAGGGAAACAGCTAACACATTTGAATTATTAGGAATTTCTGTAAAAATTTTGGCAGAGTGCCATTTGTATTTTGAATAAAATAGTTCTTCAAAAACTTGTAAAAAGCACTTCAAATATATTTCTCAATTTCAAACTCCAACATTTAATCAACACAATATGTTTCTCAACTCAAATCCATAATAATTTTTCAGTATTTTCAAAGGCTGAGATAAAAGAAATATAGTACAAATTTTACAAGCCAAAATAAATCACAATTTATTTTACAACTTCAATGTACAATTTTAATTTATAACTACTCAAAACCAAGAACACTATATGCATACAGTGGACATATATTACAATACAAAATGTAGAATATGGTATACTCAATATACCCGATGATCTCTCACTGAAGCACTAGCAGCCTAGTCTGCTGCCCTGTCAATCTGTCTACCTGCGACAGCAATGAAAAGCTATCACGGAGCCATTGTCTTAGTGGTACACAACATTAACCAAATACAACTTTAAATCACAAATCATAAGTCATATAAATAGTGGATACTTAAACCATAGTTAAATTCAAAGACAATGAATGTCATAAAGAATTTAAACTTCTTTTCACAATATCACAATAAATCTCAATAAATCACAAGTCATGGTTAAATTCAAAAGACAGTGAATGTCAATAAGAATTTAAACTCCATTTCACAATATCATAATGAATATTAATAAATCACACACAGCTTAATCGTGTTCCAAAGTTCAATTCGTCCTAAAAGCCAATGGCTAATGAGGAATTCAATTTGTCCCAAAAGTCAATGGCTAATGAGGAATAACATAGCTAGCTAGCAATAATATGAGTACTCATTCTATTTATCCTCAACAGGCACACACCTTAACACTTCAGCCAGAGAGGGAATTCAATTCGTCCCACTAGACAAGCTAGCGAGGAATTCAATCAATATACATGATAGCTGTGGTTTCAAATCATTTACAATGCTTTTCAATCAATAAGTATCCATCAAATATCATTCAAACAATTTTTCACAGTTTCAAACTATTTACAATGCTTTTCAAGCAATAAGTATCCATTCAAACACATTTCCACAATTTAAAACAATAATATACAAATAGTCATAATTTATCTCAATTGAAAAATTCAAAAGGAATAACTATTGTACACAAACCTCTGATAACTATCTCTTAGCTCTGACTCAGTATTTACTTCCCTTTTCCTGAGTCTTTGCTAACTGAAACACACAATTTGAAGTGTTTCAGTACTCATTTAAACTGTCTCTGACAATAAGATTCAATAATTAATTTATTGAATTCTATTTTTTCCTTAGTCAACCTAAGATGTCAACCGTCGATGTAGTCTAGGTGAATTAGGTTTTAATGTTACCAATATGTCACATTTTGTAGCCTTTTTGTATCGGTACATGCTACCAAATTTATTTTCAAGTATATTGTATTTTATTGTAATTTGTCGGATTTCGGTATACTTATTTAGCCTAGCTGGATGACCTAGTTCCCTCAGTTTTCAGATTTTAGTCAAAACTACAAACTTGTAGGCCTATGTCTTATTGCACGCGGGGCAAAATTTCAGGTCATTCTGAGTTATGTAGGCCAAGTTATGGTCAATCTACCAATGCTGGTCGGAATGCATCAAAATGGTCACTTTAGGTCATTTTTGGGTCACTTTTGGTTCGGCCAGTTTTTGGACCCGAACTTGTGCAAGCTATTTGACTTGCTTATGGTCATTTCTGGGCTTTGGTGTCTTCATAAGACTTGTAGATATATGTCTCAAATATTCATGGTAAAAATTTCAGGTCAATTGGACCTGTTTTGAGCAAGTTATGGCAAAAAAACTAACTGTTGCCTAAATGGTCAATTTTCAGGCCTTAAATGCACTAATCCGGATTTGGTCAATTTTCAAGTCACCTTCCAAGCAGAATTTTGGTAAGCTTCCTTCATGAAAGTTGGCACTTTTTGTGCCTAGTTTCACCTCCAATTGGTGTTACACCAATTGGAGTCACACACGTAAGGTTCTAAGCCAAAATACACACTGCCCTGCAACACTCTCTTCATCACATACCAAGGACACATTCAACACTTACCAAATCATTTCCTTCATGCCATTTCTGGTTTATACCATAACATAAACACATTTAGCAACTCATTTTTGGTCATTTTGGCAGCTTTTAACCACACTCAATATGCACATTATTGTATAGAATTTATCAAGTCCAAATTACAAATAATTTAATCACATGACCTAGCTCATTTACATGTCCAAACTCACACCTTTATACATATGTACATGCTGCCATAACAAGCACCATAATTCAACAATATAATTCCATAAACCAAACCACAAAATAACATATGTTGATATACACTTCAAGTTTGCCGAATTGTACCTCTCTTTCAATTAACTTCCAAGCTTCCAAAATCAAGTGTACTTTCACATATACATTTAGCATACATCACCCAATTTATTCCTACACACATAAACACTTCATCAACACTTTAATCTACCATTTACATATAAGGATAAACTCTTCTTATGGAGTTTCCATGGCTGCCAAAAATATACATCTCCCTTAAAACATCAAACTCCAAAAATCTTTCTACAATTCAACTACCCATAACATCCACACAAACTTTAATGAAGCAAGCATAAAAAATACCTACTTACCACTTTGGAAACTCTTCAAAACCTTGACTAAACTTGCCTATCTACTGTCCAAGTGGTGTAGAGCAATTTTAGTGAAGGATGCTTGAGGTTTCCATGGTTGGATTATGCTTGTATGAAGCTTCAAGGTGGACGGCAATGGAGGTTCTTCTCTCTTCCATTTTCGGCTGGATTTTAAGAGGTTGAAGAAAGTGAATTTCTACTATCCAAAATGAAGATTAATAGTCCACTTTAGGTGTTAGTGGACCACTAAGTGGAGATTTAAGTATTTAATATTCTAAAGATTTCAAATTCCACATTTAACTCCCAATTTTTGCTATTTAAACTATGTACCACTAATTTAATTTTTTATGACATTTTTCAAATGTAATATCATGTATTTTTAATGGACATTTAGGTCAAAAGACAACTCGGGATGTCAAATGACCACAATCCCCTGTTCGGGTTACATTCCCAATTTTTCGGTAACACTGGGTTTTATCCGTTTTTCGATTTCTCACTTTTTCTTTGTACTAATTAATTAATTTTTCTTTGATATTTCTAATGGTATTTATACTTCAATAGATGTCTATTTAAGTCCTAAAAATATTTTTCAGGGTTCCCTGCGGTCCAGGGCTAGTTAACGATCCACGCCGCAACTTCCCGGTGCGATCACCCATCGCTAAGGTTCTCGGCTTGCTTAACTTGGTTACATTTCATTGTTATTATTTTTCCTTTGTTTTTCTTGTATTTTGTTTTCTTGTATTTCATTATTTTATGTATCCTCACTCATATCTAAGTGTAGTTCTTGGCATCCTAGCTGTTCGGACAACACTGGTCACTGGAACAGTAGAATGCACTACCGAACATAGGGGTGTTACATATTTTACTATTCCGGTAACCGGTATGAGTCCGCATAATTGAGGGGATTAGAACCACACTTAAGATAACTAGATAAGCCCTAAACACAAATAATTAGTAATTATCAATTGATTAAGTATAAATAAGAAAAACAGAACTTAAGAAGTTAAACAAGCCGAGAGTCATAGCGATGGGTGACCTTCTCGGGAGGGACTGCGAAGTCGATTTAAACTCAAATTTCAAACCGTAAAATGTGACGCTGCAGTCCTTAGGACTATTGCAAACACAGTGGAAAAGAGAAAATCATGAAAAAGAACTGTTAAGCCAGTCAAATAATTAGATCAGGGATCCGGAAGAAATATTGAATTATTTGCAAACTGGGTCAAACCGGAGAGGGGCAGTTTGGTCAATTGACCCCGAGAGCTAACTCCTGACCTAATTGTAAAATAAAATCAGAAAAAAAAATCAGAATCAGGAATTAAATTAAAGAACTAATGGAAAAATTAAAAAAAAAAAGAGAAAAAGGTGAAAGGTGAATGACATCATTCATGACCTCATGCATGATGCAATAATTATTATAATTAACAATTTTATTTAAATGAAATTGTGGTCTTCCATAAAGATAGAAAAACATAAAAGAAA
This sequence comes from Hevea brasiliensis, assembly GCF_030052815.1. NCBI lineage: Eukaryota > Viridiplantae > Streptophyta > Magnoliopsida > Malpighiales > Euphorbiaceae > Hevea > Hevea brasiliensis. The sequence continues at coordinate 69,235 of NW_026614591.1, read as the reverse complement.
AAGAAAATAAAAGAAAACAAAAACAAAACATCATCTTCTTGCCGTCTCTCACTCTCTCACCTCTCCATCTCCACAAACTTCATTAAAGCTCATTTTTGGAGCTTGAATATTACCAAATTCCCACCATAAAAAAATAGTCTACCATAGATAAAACCTTGTATTGAGCCTTAGGAAGAAGATTAAAGAAGAAAGAAGAGGAGAAAACTTGAAGGAAAGGAAGAAGAAAATTCTGCATTCAAGGTAGTAATTCAAACTTCAATCTTTTAGTTTAATTATTGTGTTTATAGTTGCATTAACTTAGAAATATGCTCAAAATGAAATGAAAATAAGTATTGGAGGCCTAGGTAGGGATTTCGGCCAGCTAGGGTTTACTAAGGTAATGTATGAATTTGATGGAATTAAAAGTGTATAGAAGCTTAATTGAGTTGAGGAATGATGTTGGTAGGCTTTGATTTAGTGAAATGTAAAAATTAGGTAGTTAGGGTTTTGGCACCTAGGTTTTGGAAAGCAAAACAATTGAAGAAGTGGTCAAATGGTGTGCTTGACCTTATTTGAGATGAGAAATGGTCATTTGTGACCAATTGGTGTATGTTGGAAGTGTTAGAACCAATTGGAAATTCGGACTAGTTATAGGCAGTATGCGGGCAGCATGACCAAGGTCCCTTTTAGGAATTGGTGTGAGGCCAACTGGGAATGAAACTAGACATAAAATGACACATTTTTCATTTAGGAATCATGCCCAAAATGTCACACCCTACTCCTCGTAAGATGTAACATGTTCCCGTAGTACACCTAATGAATTACCGTACTTCACTTACTGGTAACCCATTAAATATACTAAAAGGGATTTTAAAATAATTTTCATTCATTTTGGAATTGGTGGGTAAAATTGTTTTTTTTTTTTCAAATATTAAAAACCTTCATTTAGAGTCCAAACATAAATCAAATTTTTGGATATTTAAAATCTTTGCAATTTTTATAAAAATTTCGGCAGAGTGCCGTCTGTATTTTGAGAAAACAGTTCTTCAAAACCTGAAAATAGAAACACTCCCAATATATTTCTCAATCACAACTCCATTTGCAACCACCAAACTTCAAATCAACAGCAATAGCAACACTTCAATTCAAAATCCAAATTTCAAATCAAGAATTAATATCTCAAAACATTTCATAACTCATGCACATTACATTTTAAATCATTAATTTAAAATCATAAGTTAATTTACAGATGCAAAATCTTAAAAATAATATTATTGTAATTTTATCTGCACAATTGCTCAAATTACAGAGATACATATGCATACTATCACATTTACATTAAACCAAACTACCAGGGTATAGACAAATACCCATACAAAAATTCTTCAATTGTGCTCCTCTCTAACTGTAGCAGCTCGCTCTGCTGCTATGTCCTTTTCTCTATCTGCGACAGCAAGTTAAAGCTATCGCTGAGTATATAAATACTCAGTGGTGCACAATAAAGCATAAAATGCATAATATAAAACATTTATGAACAAATCATCATTCAAAAATCTCATAATCGCATTTCACAATTTTTTTCTCAAATCACATTTATAAAAAAATCATAATTTTCAAAGCTTAATATAGTACAACTTAATCAAACAATTTAATAAACATAGTGTTGCCAAACAATAACACAACTTAGGCTATGACACAAAATTTCCAAACATGTCGTGTGTACATCACGACAAGGCAAACTCACCCCACTAATTGAAATCAATGAGGAAGGTGTCTAGCTAGCTAATGAGTGCTCATCCAAACTCATCCCTCAGACTAGGAAGCCAGAGAGGGAGGAAAGTGATCAAATATCAAACTCACCCTACAAGTGGAGGAGGAACATATTAATATTGTCATGCCAAGTGTGAATTAAAAACAATTTAAATCAAGTTATTCAAATATTTTATACAATTCACAAATCATATTTCATTCTAAACTTTTCATTTACAAAGTAGGCAATACACTATTTTTCAAATAATATTTTCAAAGCGATAACAATCAAAATTATTCACAACATTTATTTCAAGAATTGTCAAGTAGAAACAAAGAATTTTAAGTTTGTTGTGTGCAAACCTTAAGCGAGTCGCCTCTTGGCCTTGACTCGATTCTTTGGGTTCCTTTCCGGTATTCCTTTCCACTGAAACACACAGTTTCACAGTGTTTCAGTATCACAACTTAGCATAAATCCAAAAATAAATTTAAATTCACTTTTACCTAGCTTTAATGTGCTAAATTTGACGCTCTTTAAATTATGTGTTTCGGGGTTACTATTCACTACACTATTCAAGTCAATTTGTTGACCATCTAAGGCTTAATAGGTATGGGAATTCTAACTTCACCCACATACCACATTTTGGTCACTAAATTTGTTGGTTTTGGTTGTTTTCTCAAATTCTAAGTCTTTTAGGCATATTTGCAAATTTTCAGTTTTGGTGTCTTAAGTTGCACTATTCCATTAGTCATTTACTGTTAGAATTTGGCAAAACTTTCTTCATAGAAAATGTTCCCTATTGTCTTAAGTTTATTCTCCTTTTTGAATCACTCCAATTGGAGTTTTGTAGCTCAAGTTATAGCCATTTGAACCATGGCTGCCGGATTAGACTTAACCCAGATTTCTGGGCAAATTCTGGTTCTAGCAGTTTTAGGTTACCAACTTTGGGTGGCCAAATGACTTGGTTAATGGCATAATTTGGGTTTGTGTTCTTCATGAAAGTTTTAGGTCTATATCTCATCTGTCCACTAGTAAAATTTCAGGTCATTTAGACCTGCCTAGCTCAAGTTATGGCCAAATGAACAAATACTATTCATTTGGTCAGTTTGTACAGGGCAGACTGAGAATTTCCAGATTTGGTCAATTTGTTCACTAGGTTTTGGTCACTTTTTGAGCATGATTCCCAAATGAAAAATGTTCCATTTTGTGTCCATTTTCATTCCCAATTGGTCTCATATCAATTGGACTTGTAAATTTTCAGTTTTGGTCCCTCAAAGGGACCTTGGTCCTGCTACCTGCAGCATGACCACATTGAATCCAAATCTAAACTCAATTCAAACACTTCCAACACACTTCATTTGGTCACAAATGACCATTTTTCACTTCAAACTAGGTCAAATACATCATTCCACCATTTCTCCAAATTTTTTCTCCTAAACCCTAGGTCCAAAACCCTAACTCATAATTTTTATTACATTTTATTAATTCAACACATATAAACTTACTCAACTCATTCAAGCTCATGTTTACTTTTAATTCAATCAAATACATGCAATTCTCACCCCTATATAGGCTGGAAGAATTTTCCTTTGGTCCTCTAAAGATGTTTTCTTTTCATTTTATGTTAATTTCTAAGTTCTTTATGCTACACATACATTAATTAAACTAAAAATTTGAAGTTTGAATTACTAACCTTATGCAAAATTTTCTTCCCTTCAAAAATCTTCTTCCTTTCTTTTTCTTTTTGTTATCAAGCTCCTTAGCAAGGTCTAAATACAAGTTGTAATTATGGAAAGTGAGGTTTCTATGGTGGGATTTAGGGTTTCTTCAAGCTCAAAATGAGCTTTAATGGAGGATGAAGTGAGGGAGAGAGGAGAGAGGCGGCAAAATGAGGAAGAAGAAGACTTTTTTGCTTTTTTTTTTTTCTTTTCTTTTATCAATTTATGCTCTTGAAAGACCACAAAAATTATCAAAAAATTAATTTTTAATTATAATGTTTATCACATCATGCATGATGTCATACATGATGTCATCACTTTTTTTTTTCACTTTTTCTTTTTCTTTTTTTTTCTATTTTTTTTCATTAGTTCTTTAATTTAATTCTTGATCCCAAAATTTTCTTTTCTCTGATTTTATTGGACAATTAGGTTAGGAGTCAGCTCTCGGGGTCAATTGACCAAATTGCCCCTCGCCGATTCAATCCGGTTTGCAAATAATTCAAGATTTCCTCTGGATCACTGACCTAATTATTTCACCGGCTTAACAATTTTTTTTTTGTGATTTTCTCTTTTTCACTGTGTTCGCAATAGTCCTAAGGACCGTGGCGTCACATTTTACGGTTCGAAATTTGAGTTTAAATCGACTTCGCAATCCTTCCCGAGAAGGTCACCCATCGCTGTGACTCTCGGCTCGTATAACTTCTTATGTTATGTTTTTCTTATTTATACTTAACTAATTAACAATTACTAATTATTTGTGTTTATGGCTTATCTAGTTGTCTTAAGTGTGGTTCTAATTCTCTTAATTGTCCGGACCGACACTGGTCACTAGAATAGTATAATTTACCAGACTATGTAAATAGAGATATTATAATTCTCCCCCCCTTAAAATAATTTCGTCCTCGAAATTGTGTCCACTATCTGTCCTCAAATAGTCATTCATGTTGTTTTCTCATGTTTTTCTCACATTTCTACATAGCTTTATAATCGGAATAATGGCCCATAGCACTTTAACCAACGCTATTTACTCATCGATTGCTTACCTCATGTGTCATGTTTCTTATAAGCTTCTGTCATATGCTAGATTCAAATTCATTTCAATTTTTGAGGTAAGAAAATATGTGTGCTAGTGGATCTGCTTTTCTAGGACCTCGTGTGATCCTATGGGTGAGAACTTAGTTTTACTCTTTTCTTATCAAATCTCTTAATCATTTGATGTAACCTTCAGTTTAGTTTAGAATATTTTAGTATTTTCTTACTGTTGTTTTAGCAATTATTTTCTTTTGTAGTCTTTTCTTTCTTGGCCATAGGTCCATAACCATTATCTTACCATCTCCATTTATGACTAAGGCCAATGTGCCATTTTGCACTATCTTGTTTGCTTTGGTTTAACTTATTTGTTTCTTGATAAAATAGTTTGGAATATCGTTACGCATCTTAAGTAAATTGCTTACCTTGGTGTCAATTCCTCATCTAGTATTTTTCTCATTTTTTACTGTTCTATTTATTTTTATCTATCGATATTCTATAGCTTATTTTGCACTGATGTGTAGTCATTATTTTCTTTTGTACTGAACTATAACCTTTCAATATTCTAACTTTAGAGTTTTAAATCCCAGGTTAGGATTTTCAAACTCCTTTCCAATAAGAAAACTTTATCTTATCATAACTGTTCCAAAACAGATGCCGTTTGCAACTATTCTTATTCTTGTGTACTATTGGGTAGTACATAGCTATACACAATAAATCCCAAGTCAGTACTGTAATCTGCAGCTTACGGTACAAACAAGAATATTGCATAGTTACTACGATACATCCCAATAGAATAAACTTCCCTATATCTTATTTCTTTTAAATTCACTAATATCTTGAACTTATTTTGATTATGGTACCTACTGACATCTATCAGCAGTAATACCCTTACCCGCATCTAAGGTAGCTATATTACTATAACTTACTTTTAGGTTCTCTTTTCTTACATAATTAGGCTTACTAATTAACTTTACAAATTCTTGTGTGCTAGCAAATACTTTTCACTGACAAACTCTTCCAAAATTAATTTTAAAAAGACTAGTCACTAACATATGAAAATTGATTTTTTTTTTTTTACACATATACATATCTCAGTTAAGAATTGAGAAAATACCAGCAACCATACCAGAAGTCTCATCCTCGTCCCTCTGTCGCATAGTGTATACTCTCACTGGAGCATCACCTTGTCCTGGTTGATTCATAGTACTCTGACTTCCAGGTGTACTACCCCTACCTCTATCTTTACCTCTACTAACTATTGGTAAACTCTTCGGGGTAGAAACTTGGGCTGATCCTTCTGCCGTGGTAAATGATCCATAACGGCATGGACTTATGCAATCCTTAGCAAAATGACCAGTCCCTCCACAATTGAAACTTTATAACATACTCCACTATGTGGTTTACCATAAGTCTCACAAAGTCGATCCGACAGCATATTTCTGCATGTCTGTTGAGTTTGCTAATGGGATTGGGATGGTTTCTGTGTAGAAGATATACCTCTACTTGATTCACGCGAGCTAGATCCTCTAAATGTTTTTTTTTTCCCAGAGCCACTCTTAGTAGCTTGACTAGTAACCTTTTCATTTTTCTCTTTCTCTTGTGTACTCTTTTTCACTGCCCATTCTAATTCTATCCTTTCCAGTTCTAGGGCTTGTGAAACCAATTCAAAAAAATTCTGGTGTTGGAACCCTACCACTTGCATTCTCAAGCTAGGCCTCAACCCAGCCTCAAACCTTTTACACCTATCTCTGGGGGTGGAGACTAAGCTTCCAGCATAATGGCTTAGACTTGAAAATTCCCGCTCATACTCTGCTACAGTTCTATCCCCTTACTTCAAACTTAAAAACTCTTGTGGCTTCATGTCTACATAAGTATCAGGGACCCACTTTTATCGAAATTCCCTTAAAAAGTCTGCCCATGTGAGGACTGGTGGCTCTACCAGACTATAGGGGATGGTCTTCCACCACTCATATGCATCCCCTTGCAGAAGTGATACTGAATATTCGAACTTCAACTCTTCAGCACACTGTAGTTTTCTGAAAACCCGTTCCATCCTCTCTAACCATTGTTCTGCTTCCAGTGGATCCACTGTTCCTTTGAATTTTGTAGCCCTAAATTTCATTAATTTCTCATATTCTTAGCCGAGGCTGTGGTTATCTTGCAAGTGCTTGTATGCGTGCTTGAGGTGGCACATTTCACGCCATTTATTGAAAGAACGCAACCATCTGCTTTGCAAGCGAGCGAAGCTGAGTGCTTGAGAAGGAGCCGAGTGGTGACCCACTCACATGCAGGGTCTTTGGGCTTCTCCTCGAGCCTCAGCCTCGACAGATTGCTCTACGGAATGATCTCCCTCTTCCATTCCATTTTCCAGAAATTTTCTACTCTCTGATAACAAACACAAGGAGGTTGATCTCCGTTAGTGTATGTTCATAATGTAAATATGTCTTATATATCAAACATTTGAGCAGTTATATTTACCGACAAAATATTTCAAATTCACAGTTCCAAAATTTATTTTAAAACCTTGCTCTGATACCACTAAACATGTCACACCCTACTCCTTGTAAGATGTAACATGTTCCCGTAGTACACCTAATGAATTATCGTACTTCACTTTCTAGTAACCCATTAAATATACTACAAGGGATTTTAAAACAATTTTCATTCATTTTGGAATTGGTGGGTAAATTTTTTTTTTCAAATATTAAAAACCTTCATTTAGAGCCCAAACATAAATCAAATTTTTGGATATTTAAAATCTCTGTAATTTTTACAAAAATTTTAGCAGAGTGCCGTCTGTATTTTGAGAAAACAGTTCTTCAAAACCTGAAAATAGAAACACTCCCAATATATTTCTCAATCACAACTCCATTTGCAACCACCAAACTTCAAATCAACAGCAATAGCAACACTTTAATTCAAAATCCAAATTTCAAATCAAGAATTAATATCTCAAAACATTTCATAACTCATGCACATTGCATTTTAAATCATTAATTTACAATCATAAGTTAATTTACAGATGCAAAATCTCAAAAATAATATTATTACAATTTTATCTGTACAACTGCTCAAATTACAGAGATACATATGCATACTATCATATTTACATCAAACTAAACTACCAAGGTATAGACAAATACCCGTACAAAAATTCTTCAATTGTGTTCCTCTCTAACTGTAGCAGCTCGCTCTGCTGCTATGTCCTTTTCTCTATCTGCGACAGTAAGTTAAAGCTATCGCTGAGTATATAAATACTCAGTGGTGCACAATAAAGCATAAAATGCATAATATAAAACATTTATGAACAAATCATCATTTAAAAATCTCATAATCGCATTTCATAATTTTTTTCTCAAATCACATTTATAACAAATCATAATTTTCAAAGCTTAATATAGCACAACTTGATCAAACAATTTAATAAACATAGTATTGCCAAACAATAACACAACTTAGGCCATGACACAAAATTTTCGAACATGTCGTGTGTACATCATGACAAGGCAAACTCACCCCACTAATCGAAATCAATGAGAGAGATGGCTAGCTAGCTAATGAGTACTCATCCAAACTCATCCCTCAGACTAGGAAGCCAGAGATGGAGGAAAGTGATCAAATATCAAATTCACCCCACAAGTGTAGGAGGAACATATTAATATTGTCATGCCAAGTGTGAATTAAAAACAATTTAAATCAAGTTATTCAAACATTTTATAAAATTCACAAATCATATTTCATTCTAAACTTTTCATTTACAAAGTAGGCAACACACTATTTTTCAAATAATATTTTCAAAGCCATAACAATCAAAATTATTCACAACATTTATTTCAAGAATTGTCAAGTAGAAATAAAGAATTTTAAGTTTGTTGTGCACAAACCTTAAGCGAGTCGCCTCTTGGCCTTAACTCGATTCTTCGGGTTCCTTCCCGATATTCTTTTCCACTGAAACACACAATTTCACAGTGTTTCAATATTATAACTTAGCGTAAATCCAAAAATAAATTTAAATTCACTTTTACCTAGCTCTAATGTGCTAAACTTGACATTTTTTAAATTTTGTGTTTCGGGGTTACTATTCACTACACTATTCAAGCCAATTTGTTGACTTTCTAAGGCTTAATAGGTATGGGAATTACAACTTCACCCACATACCACATTTTGGTCACTAAATTTATTGGTTTTGGTTGTTTACTCAAATTCTAAGTCTTTTAGGCAAATTTGCAAATTTTCAGTTTTGGTGTCTTAAGTTGTACTGTTCCATTAGTCATCTTACTGTTACAATTTGGCAAAACTTTCTTCATAGAAAATGTTCCCTATTGTCTTAAGTTTATTCTCCTTTTTGAATCACTCCAATTGGAGTTTTGTAGCTCAAGTTATAGCCATTTGAACCATGGCTACCGGATTGGACTTAACCTAGATTTCTGGGCAAATTTTGGTTCTGGCAGTTTTAGGTTACCAAATTTGGGTGACCAAATGACTTGGTTAATGGTATAATTTGGGTTTGTGTTCTTCATAAAAGTTTTAGGTCTATATCTCATCTATCCACTGGTAAAATTTCAAGTCATTTAGAGCTGCCTAGCTCAAGTTATGGCCAAATGAACAAACACTGTTCATTTGGTCGGTTTGTACAGGGCAGACTGAGAATTTCTGGATTTGGTCAATTTGTTCACTAGGTTTTGGTCACTTTTTGGGCATGCTTCCTAAATGAAAAATGTTCAATTTTGTGTCTATTTTCATTCTCAATTGGTCTCATACCAATTGGACTCGTAAATTTTCAGTTTTGGTCCCTCAAAGGGACCTTGGTCCTGCTGCCTGCGGCATGACCACATTGAATCCGAATCTAAACTCAATTCAAACACTTCCAACACACTTCATTTGGTCACAAATGACCATTTCTCACTTCAAACTAGGTCAAATACATCATTCCACCATTTCTCCAAATTTTTTCTCCCAAACCCTAGGTCCAAAACCCTAACTCACAATTTTTGTTACATTTTATTAATTCAACACATATAAACTTACTTACTCAACTCATTCAAGCTCATGTTTACTTTTAATTCAATCAAATACATGCAATTCTCACCTCTACATAGGCTGGATGAATTTTCCTTTGGTCCTCTAAAGATGTTTTCTTTTCATTTTATGTTAATTTCTAAGTTTTTTATGCTATACGTACATTAATTAAACTAAAAATTTGAAGTTTGAATTACTAACCTTATGCAGAAGTTTCTTCCCTTCAAAACTCTTCTTCCTTTCTTTTTCTTTTTGTTATCAAGCTCCTTAGCAAGGTCTAAATACAAGTTTTAATTATGGAAAGTGAGGTTTCTATGGTGGGATTTAGGGTTTCTTCAAGCTTAAAATGAGCTTTAATGGAGGATGAAGTGAGGGAGAGAGGAGGCAAAATGAGGAAGAAGAAGACTTTTTTAGTTTATTTTTTTTTTCTTTTCTTTTATCAATTTATGCTCTTGAAAGACCACAAAAATTATCCAAAAATTAATTTTTAATTATAATGTTTATCGCATCATGCATGATGTCATCACTTTTTTTTTTCTATTTTTTTTTATTAGTTCTTTAATTTAATTCTTGATCCCAAATTTTTTTTTTCTCCGATTTTATTGGATAGTTAGGTCAGGAGTCAGCCCTCAGGGTCAGTTGACCAAATTGCCCCTAGTCGATTCAATCTGGTTTGCAAATAATTCAAGATTTCCTTTGGATCCCTGACCTAATTATTTGACCGGCTTAACAATTCTTTTTTGTTATTTTCTCTTTTCCACTGTGTTCGCAATAGTCCTAAGGATCGCGGCGTCACATTTTACGGTTCGAAATTTGAGTTTAAATTGACTTTGCAATCCTTCCCGAGAAGGTCACCCATCGCTGTGACTCTCAGCTCATTTAACTTCTTGTGTTCTGTTTTTCTTATTTATACTTAACTAATTAACAATTACTAATTATTTGTGTTTATGGCTTATCTAGTTGTCTTAAGTGTGGTTCTAATTCTCTTAATTGTCTGGACCGACACCGGTCACTGGAACAGTATAATTTACCAGACTATGTAAATAGGGATGTTACACAAAAAGTGACTAAAACCTAGTGAACAAATTGACCAAATCTGGATTAGGCAATCCGATATGTACAAAAATGACCAAATGAACAATGTTTGTTCATTTGGCCATAACTTAGGCTAGGCTGGTCTAAATGACCTGAAAGTTTACCAGTAGAAAGCTGAGATATAGACCTAAAACTTTCATAAAAAACACAAATCCAAATTATGCCCTTAACCAAGTCATTTGGCCACCCAAATTTGGTGACCTAAAACTGCCAGAACCAGTTTGGTGCCCAAAAATCTGGGTTAAGTCCAATCGGGCAGCCATGATTCAAATGGCTATAACTTGAGCTAAAAAAACTCCAATTGGAGTGATTCAAAAAGGATAATAAAGTTAAGACAATAAGGAACAATTTCTATGAAGAAAACTTAGCCAAATTCTAACAGCAAAATGACCAATGGAATAGTGCAACATATGACACTAAAACTGAAAAATTGCAATTTTGCCTAAAAGACCTAAGTTTTAAGAAAATAACTAAAACTAACAAAATTGATGACCAAAATGTGGTATATGAGTATAGTTGGAGTTCCCATACCTTTTAAGTATAAGAAAGTCAATATTTTGACTTGAATAGTATCATAAATAGTAACCTTAACATAAAAATTTGCAAGAATATAAGTTTAAACATATTGGAATTAGTTATTGGAATTGTTATGAAGTAAAGATACTGAGACACTATAAATTTTGTGTTTCAGCTGAAAAAGACTTGGAAGGTCTAAGAGACTGAGTCAAGGCCTAGAGGTGACTCACATCAGGTTTGTTCATAATAAACCTTATTTGAGCATTTTGTCATTGAAAAATTGATTTAGCATGATTTATGAAAAATTGATATTAATCATGAATTGTGTTGCCACCTTGTGAATGAAATTATGACTTTCGAAATTTATTGGATTTCTCATGAATTATTTGAATAAAATGTTTGAAATTGATTTTTGATTCACACTTAGCATGACAGTGCCTTATTATTCCTCCTCCATTTATGGGGTCAGATTGATTATTTTCCTCCCTCTCTGGTTTACCAGTTGAGGTTGTAGATCGGATGAGTACTCATTAGCTAGCTAGCCACCTCCCTCATTGATTTCGATTAGTGGGGTTGTAAATTGCTTTGTCGTGGTGTACAACACGGCATTGATAGAAAATTTTTTGTCATGGCTTAAGTTGTGTATGAATTGGCAACACTATGTTTATTAAATTGTTTGACTAAAATTGTGCTGTAATGAGTTTTGATGAATTGTGATTTATCAATGAATGTTTTATGTACTGCATTTCAAATCTTTATTGTGCACCACTGAGTATTTTTATACTTAGCGATAGCTTATTTTGCTGTCGCAGATAGGAGCAAGGAAAAAGCGGCAGAGTGAGCTGCTGAACTGGAAAAGCCTTCGTTGATTTTGTATGGGTAATATTTTATACCTAATGTAATTTAGTTTGATGTAAATAAATATTGTTCATATGTATTAATGTAAAGTTAAGCAGTTGTATTTATAAATTATAATAATATTATTTTTAGATTTTATATCTATAAATTAAACTTGTGAATGTAAATTAGCTTTATTGAATGCAATGTTGATGGAATTATTTTGAAGTGGTTTGATTTGAGAATTTTGAGTTGATTTGGGTTGGGAGTTGTGGAAAAATTTATTGGAAGTGTTTTTCTCAGGTATTTGAAGAACCATTTTCTCAAAATACAGATAGCACTTTGCCGAAATTTTTATAAAATTTGCAAAAAAATAAAATGGGACAAAAATTTTAAGTAGTTTTAAAACTTCAAATAAATGATTTTAATTCCTACCAAAATGCTTACCACTTCCAAAATGTAAGAAAATGGTTTTAAAATCTCTTGTAGGATACTTAATGAGTTATCGGTAGGTGAAGTTCAGTAGTTCATTAGGTATTCTACGGGATCATGTCATGCCTTACAGAGGGGTGAGGTGTGACACTGATACCTTTGTGGAACTTCAAAATTGGTCAAAGGTCTTAAAGGATTTTAATTAATTTGATCATCACAAAAATTGGGTTTGAGTTAATTAGAATACACCTTAGGTGCCTTGAGAGAGGTTTTAGGACTGATTTCCATCAAGGAAAATGATCCTCAATTCAGTAAATAAATGAGATAACATCCCATGTAAGATTCAAGTGTGAAATCTTAATTCCAGAATTGTTTCAAATAAATCATTTCGTTTTAAGTTTACCATTCTAGTGTGTAAGGTTAACAAACTTCATTCCCTAAGCATTCGATAGCCTAGACAGTCAAAATTACTGTGTAGATTGGTACTTACTAATCAAATTCCTTGTGGGAATGATACGCTACTCATCACTTTATTACTTGTTAGTGATCCGTGCACTTGCGGAGTTGTAAAACCAGTGAAACACAGAGCCTCCTCTGTTTTATTAGTGTCTAAAGGGTTCCATTAGTTACCTGTTAAAAATAATTTCATATATGTTTTACATATCCATAGTCATATCATATCATATCATTTCAAGACATGAAACTCATTCATTTATTTAGACGAAAATTTATATACAAAAGTTTACAAGCTTATTTACAATCCCAAAATATAAATTACATTTATTTATAATACAAAATATAACTACATGATGTTTATATACAATAAACCAAAATAGTAAGTCTAGTACATGGGCCCTACCAACAAAATACAAAATACTGAGATGACTCTAGACTGTGGCAGATCTGACTGTTATTAGGACATTATTGCTGCGGCTGCTGCTGTGTCTAGTGGGTCTGGTCTCTAGTACCTACGTGATAGAAAATCCAACGCCCTAAGCAAATTGCTTAGTAGTGCATAATCTTAAAGCAAAATAACTAAATGATTTAAAATGATAATAATATATGTAATTTTATAATTCTAGGTCAATTGCATATTTTATAGCACTTTGGAATCAATATATTTATCAGAATCTTATCTATGCATATATTTCATTTTTAGTCTCCTTAAACTCATATCAGTGAGATTGTCATCCATTCTAAGACATTTATAAATTTCCTACACTTTGGGAACAGTTAAATTTAACAGTATCTTTTTTGTTCATTTCTCATATTAGAGTCTTTGGAATCTTATTAGTGTATTTTATGTCATATCAAAGTATTTCATGACATATCTGTATATCTGGGCCCAAGTAACCTATAAAAAACTATAATGCTAGATACACGAGAGTATATGGGTTAGACAGCCATATGTCTATCATGTATACATCTATCAGGCACGAGGCTAGCTGTCAGGCATGAGGCCAGCTATCAGGCTTGTAAAGCAAGAAATATAGTTATGCACAATGGCCAATAAGTAGGCATATAGCCTGTCGAATAATCATATCAGACATATATTATCAGTTCATGATTTTCTCTGTAGGCAGTACTGCTATCTGTAGTCCCTAATTGGTATACCAATCGATCCAACTATATAAATATAAGCCTAGGTTTACTATAGGCAATTAAGTATTAATAATTATTTGATAGAATTTATATGTCCATGTATTATGGGTAAATGGGTCCAACATAACTATTTTATGTGATTTGGCATAGATTGACTTATTAGGGATAAGTCAATAATTTATTTCAAGAACCTTTCTTTAGGTTCAATTTTTTTTGTATCTTACTTTTACCTATCTATTTGATCAGTTTGTCGCCACTGTTTGGCCAAAATTCCTTCATGGAAGTTGCTTCTCTATGTCTTATCTTTATTTTTTCCTTTTGAATTATGTTAATTTGATTTTTAGAACTCAAGTTTTGGTCAGATAACCATAACTGACTCATTTCCAGATTCTGGTTCCTTAACTAGGCAGTTTTTAGACTTAAAGTTTAGCTAATTAATGGAATATGTCGCAATCACTTTTAAGCATAGTGATCTTCATAGAACTTGTTTCCTATGTCATATGATCATTGAGAAATTTGTATCACAATTTTTTCAAGTTTTGGGGAACTATTTATGGCCAATTAACTGACCTAGACTCATGTACCCTGTGCCAACAGGTGTTTAGTTCAGGTCAGTGACTGCAGGTCACTTTTTAAGGTTCTTAAATTCATAATTTGAGGAAGGTTCCTAAAACAAAGTTGTATCTTTGTTTCTCAGGTTTTTGGAAAAGTATGGCTCATCCCAATTGGATTTTTCTAGTGGGAGATATGACTAAAAAACTGTTCTGGGGTCAAATGAAGTTTGGTCAGATTCCAGGTTTTGATGTATTGATTTATTTTAACAATTTGACCTAATTCTCTTGATTTCTGAATTTTTGTCAAAATACCAATTTTGTAAATCTGTGTCTTCTGGACATTTTTCCACTAGTGTCATTACATTTGAGTTCTTGTAGTCCAAGTTATGGCCATTTTTCTAAAACTGGTCGGGTAAGTTTATGTCCAGCAGTTTCTAGACAACCTAATTCTGGGTAGTTTTGTAACCTAAGGTGGGCCAGCAATTTGGTTTAGTTTAAAGCATTTCTGGGTTTTGTAGTCTTCATGAAAATTGTAGCCCTATATATAAGCTTTCTAATGGTATCAAATTCAGGTCATTTGGACCATTATAGAGGGAGTTATGACCAAATGAATATGTACTATTCATTTGGTCATTTTCTGGGTTTTGTGCAGGGTCATCCAGATTTGGGCAGTGTTTAGGTCAAGTTTTGGACAAAATTTGGGCATGGTTTCTTCATGGAAAATGGGATATTTTGGGTCTAGTTTCACCTTCAATTGGCCTCATACCAATTGGAGTCACACAATTTCAGTTATGATTCATTAAACACACTAGACTCATTAAGTCCCAAACTTACAGAAAATGACACTCCCAAATATTCAATCTCTTCCAACTTCCTTACTTCAATTTGCATACATAGCACTTCAATTAGGCAACAAATAGTCTCAATAACATCAATTACAAGTCCAATCACAAAATCTCCAATTCAATATCAAACCCTAATTTCAATTTTTCCAAATCCCACATACACTTATGTAAATAAATTCTAACATTTTTAACCTTGTTAGTCCACCTCCCTAACCCATTTAAAACCAACAAAACCATCAATTTCATACTCCTCTTAGGGCTGCTGAAATTCAAGTGCCCCTTTTTCTCAAAATTTCTTTTTGATTTCATGAAGCTTACACTTAGTTTATCATGATTTTCATGCTTAGGGAAGAGAGATTAGGAGTTTAGTGCACTAACCTCACTTGGTGACTTGCAAACTTCACTTCTATCCCTTCTTTTTACTATCAATGCCTTCCTTATGGAGTGGGGAGGACTTTTAATGAAGAGGGTTATGGGTTTTGGTGAGTAAATAAGGGAAGATTCAAGTTTGAAGATTGAACAAAAATGGTGGAGAGAGGACCAAGGTGCCAGCCATGGGAGAGAGAAGAGGAAGAAGAAAGCTTGTGGTTGGTGGCTTTTGTCTTCTTATGTCTATATATATATATATATATTTTTTTTTTGTGTACTTTAATTTTTTATAATTTTATAAGTCTTTTTCTTTTCTTCTTCTTTTCTTTTTCTTTTCTTTTCTTTTCTTCTTTCTTTTCTTTTCTCATTTTCCTAATTCATTTCATAAATTTTATTTTATGTTAATTATTTTATTCTCTTAAATTTTTAATTTGACATTTAGGTCAAAATTCACCTCTGAGGGTAAAATGACTGAAATGCCCTTCGTGGTGCTCATCGGGTTGTTATTATTATTTTTATACCAATTAATAAATTCTCTTAAATTTTATTTTATTTTCTCTAAATTTTTCCTATATTTTCTTAACATTTATTCCATCAACTTATGCCTCCTCACTATAGTTTAAGTGTAGTTCTAGACATTCTGGCTATCCGAACAGACATTAGTCATCGAAACAGTAAAATGTACGGACTACCTATGGTGAGGCCATTACATTAGGATTAATTTCCATCAAAGAAACAAACATTCAATCCATTGACAGAGCAAGATTAAAACTATAACAAAGTTAAGGTGTGAAATCTAAAATTTCAAAATTATTCACATAAATAGAATTCTCTTTAAGTTTCCAGATTTGCTTTCTTTAATTCTCAAAAGTTATTCGTCTTAGTTTAGAATTTACCCTCTTATAACTTTTGATAGTTTAAACAGTTAAAATTGTTGTGTAGTTTATTACTTATGCCTATAACTCCTTGTGGGAACGACAATCTACTCATCACTTTATTACTTGTTAGTGATCCGTACACTTGTGGTGGTTGTAAGACTAGGCAAACACCATGGTATGAAGACATCTTTAATTCTACCACTAGATCTATCCTATCAATAGAAGAAAAAAGTTTTTGTTTGATGTAAAAAACTACACATGGGGGGATCCATATCTATGCAAGAGATGTAATGATGCACTTGTCAAAATTTGCATTCCAAGGAAAGAAGTTGAAAGCATACTCCCAAATTGCCATTTCTCACCTTATGGAGGATACTTCAATATTTTCAAGATAGGTGCAAAGATAATACAGTCAGGCTTTTATTGGTTAGCCTTGTTCAAAGATGAAAGAAATTTTATGCTTACATATAATTAATGCCAAAAGACCAGAAACATTTCAAGAAGGAATGAGATGCCCTTGTATGGAATACTTGAGATAGAACTCTTTGGTGTATGGGGAATAGACTTTATACGTCCATTCCCACCTTCATATAGGAATAAATACATTTTAGTTGGTGTTGACTATGCGTCTAAGTGGGTGGAAGCAATAGCATCAGCAACCAATGACACAAAAGTTGTAATTAAGTTCATCTCTATAACGTGCAGTGCTCTAAGGGCCACAATCAATGATAGAGCAAGTCACTTCTGTAATCATCAATTTGAAGCACTATTAAAGAGATATGGACACAAAAAGTGGCAACACCTTACCACTCACAAACCAATGGATAAGTTGACATTTCTAATAGGAATTAAAAAAGATTTTAGAAAAAACAGTGAATCGCTCAAGGAAAGATTGCTCCTTGAAACTGGATGATGCACTTTAAGCATATCGCACAACCTTCAAAACCCCCATTGGCACCACCCCATTTCGCGTGGTCTATTATAAATCATGCCACTTTCTTGTCGGGCTAGAACACAAGGTCTATTAGGTAATAAAAACACTATGTTTCGACCTAAAAAGTGTTGGAGAGGAGGCTTCTATAGCTAAATGTGTTAGAAGAAATAAGGCAAGAAGACTATAAAAATGAAAAAATCTTCAAAGAAAGGACTAAAAATTGGCATGGCAAGCACATAATGAGAAGAGAATTCAAAAAAGGAGAGATAGTCATGTTGTTTAACTCTAGATTAAAATTATTCCCTAAAAAATTGAGATCTAGGTTATTCGGACCTTTTAAGGTTCTACAAGTCTTCCTTTATGATGTAGTAAAAGTATGGAGTGAATCATTAGGAGCATTCAAAGTCAATGAGAATGCTTAAAGCCATACCTCATAGCAGAGCCCATTAAAAGAAGAGCCACATACTCCATTGCTGATCCACTAGCTCCATAATAAGTAAACATCACAGTCTAGCTAAAGACTATAAGCAGGCACTACTTGGGAGGCAACACAGGTTTTCTTTCATTTAAATTTTTCTTTTTAATCTTTTCTTTACATGCCTTCCAAAACTCAATCTTGATGTTCACAAAATATTTCAAGATAAAAGGTAGCAAGAGACATGAAGAGGATTGGAAGATTAGGCATACACCACACAAGGATAACAAACTCTGAAAAGTGACACCTTTTTTACCTTACTTAATACACTTTCTGTGTTGTTTTCATATTTTCAAGCCCATTTATGGTAAACAATCTACCAGTATGTCAATAACAAAGTGTTTTCCTCTAGCACAAAATTCACTTAGGAATAAGAGTAAAAAAGAAGTAGTATTGTCATTTTGATTTGCAAAAATAGAGAATTACACAAGTTTAGGTAATGGAAAATCACCTAAAACACCAAACACCTGTAA
Organism: Hevea brasiliensis; assembly: GCF_030052815.1. NCBI lineage: Eukaryota > Viridiplantae > Streptophyta > Magnoliopsida > Malpighiales > Euphorbiaceae > Hevea > Hevea brasiliensis. The sequence continues at coordinate 50,727 of NW_026614591.1, read as the reverse complement.
AACTGCTTTAAAAATAGAGAGCAGAATATTGCACAGGTCTACCTTCTGTAGCATGAAAACCCCAGCCACTTTAGAATAGTAGCTCTAGAATGTTGCATAGGTTTGTCCTATGCATCATCGCATGACCTATGCAACTAATGTCACCATAGCTTTTTAAAATGAGGAACAGGAAGTTACAGGAGCCACCCAGTGCAAAATTGCATGGCTCGTGTAACCAAATGGCACCTTTTCGAAGCAATCCAAAATAGAATAGAGAATTACATGGGTCCTGCCCCATGTAAATTTAGACAACACTTATTTTCCTTTTTAAATTCCCACTTTGTGCAATTCAAGCCCACTTTCAAAACTGACTTCTCCCATTATTGAGTGAGATGACACCCTTTAAAAACCTCCCAACACTCATCCTCAAACCCTTTTGCTCTCTCTCTCTCACACACAATCTCTCTTCCTATCTCAATTTCTTCTCTAAAACCCTAATCTTGACCTCAAATCTTACTTAACAATAGCAATGAAGAATAAAGTAGCAGGGCATGCTTCATTCTCTCGTGCAAGGACCAACCCCTTCTCCACCAAGGAGATAAAGAACATGTAATGCTCAACAAGAAGGAAGGGTCGCCCAACCACAACAAATAATGGATCCAAGTCATAGCCTGTAACGCCCTCACTTTAGATAGTCCGTGCATTTTACTATTCGATGACTAATGTCTGTTCGGATAGCTAAAATTTTTGGAACTATACTTAAACTAGAGTGAGGAGGCATAAATTGACAGAATACAGACAAAGTAAAATTAAAGAAATATAAAAGAAGTGAAGTACAACTCGGTTAAACGAGCCAGAATCATATCAATGAGTGACCTTATCGGGAAGTGACTGCGAAGACAGTTGCCGACCCCAGACCCGCGAGGAACCCTAGAAAATAATTTCTAGGACTTGATTAGAGGTTTGATGAAATATAAAACATTAGAAATGTCAAACGAAATTTAAGAAAATTAGTTAATCGGTAACGACAAAAAATAACCCGATAAGTCTAAGGAAGGGCATTTTGGTCATTTCAACCCCAGAGTTGAATTTTGACCTAAATGTCAATTAAAATAAGAGGGATTAAAACACATAAAATAAATTAAAAAGATGAATTTATGTATGGAAAATGGGAAAATGAAGAAAAAGAAAAAAAGAAAAAGAAAGAATTTAAAAATATAATTATTAATTATGGCATCATTAAACTTTTACCCAATTAAAATTAGACAAGCTTATATATATAAGACAAATTGAGTTAATTAACTAAGAGTTATCTTCTTCATTTCTTCTTCACTTTGCTATCCACCATGGCCATCCTTACTCCCACCATTTGCAAGCTTTCTAGTTTGATTTTCTACCCTCTCTCACCATAATTTTCCATAATTCCCTTCATTAAAAATCATCCCCACACCATAAATAAGACTTTGGCTGCCAAGAAGTGAGGAAATCTCAAAGTTTCCACAAGTCTAAGGAGTGTTCATTAAAGGTTAGTGCCTAAACAAATTTCTTTCTTCTTTAACTAGCTTAGGCATGTTAACTTAAGTGTAAATCGTATGAAATTAAAAGAAAACTTGGAGTATGTAGAAATTTGATTTTCGGTAGCCATGATGTAAAGTGGAAATTAATGCTTTTAATTGATATAAATTAGCTTAGTGATGTCGATTGATGAGTTTATATATGTTGGAAGTGAAATTACATTGAGTTTGTATGGTGTTGGGAATATTGAGTTAGGGTTTTGACCTAATTTTGGTACTTTTTCATTATGGCTTGAAATTAAGTATGTTGAGATGAATTTTTTATCATTTGAAGTGCTATGAATGTGAAATTGAGAGTTAGGAAGATTTGAAATTGGGAGTGCAATTTCTCTTGTAGGAAATTCTGACCTATGAGTCCAATAAGGTTTTAGAACCATAAATAGAGTTGTATTACTCTAATTGGTATTAGGCCAATTGGAAATGAAACTAGGGTCATAATTCCCCATTTTTCATGAAGAAACCATGCCCAAAAACTGTTCCTAACCTGGCTTAAAATTGGCTTGAATCCGGATAACCCTAATTTGGACCTAAAAAAATGATCAAATGAACAGTAAATGTTCAAATGTCCATTACTTACACTAGGAAGGTCAGAATGACCTAATTCTTAAACCATTGGAAAGGTTAGACATAGGAGCACATTTTTTATGAAGAACATAGAACCCAGATCGGCCCATAACCAAGTCAAATTATTAGCACAGGTTAGATTAACAAAACTGTCCAGAACCAATCTGCCCAGAATTTGTTGGACTTAGGCTCATCTGACTAGTTTTGGTAAAAATGCCATAACCTAGTCTAAAAAATTGAAAAAGAAATGAAACTAGAGCCAAAATTTTTATAAGACATAGAACTACAATATTGATGTTTTGACCAGAACCCATAACCCAAGGGAACTAAGTTAAATTGTTAGAACAAACTAGTACGCCAAATCCTGAAATTTGCCTCAACTACCACCTGACCCTAGAATAGAATTTATATCATAGCTTTCACTAGGAAGTCCCAAATGGGATGAGCCAAATTATTCTGGATACCTAAGAGATAGAGCTTCAACATTTATTTAGAAACTTTCCTCAGATTATGAGTGTAAGAATCCTAAAATGAGAGTCAAAGCTACTGACCTGAGCCTAGAATCCTGTAGACACAGGGCACCTGAGTCTAGGACAGTTAATCTGCTATAATTAATTCTACAAAACCTAAAAAATTGTAATTCAAAATTTTGAGTAATCATAAGAATAAGATAACAACTTTTATAAAGAACATCAAGCCTAAAAGTGGCTGTAATAGGTCCAAATAATTAGGAAAAATTTGACTCCAGAATCTGCCTAGTTCTAGAACTTAAGTGAGTTAAGGAACCAGTTTTGGGTTATTTGACCATAACTTGAGTTCTAAAATTCCAAAAACCTTGATTCAAAAAGGAAAATAAAGATAACACATAGAGAAACAATTTGCGTGAAGGATGTATGGCCAAATAGTGGCCACATCTTGACTAATTTGTTAGGTGAAGTTAAGATATCAAATCTGGACCTTGAGAAAGGTTTATAAAATGACTTGTTACATGATATAAAGTTGATTAAAATGAAGTGTTAAACATAAAAGTGACATGAATATGCATGGGAGACTTGTGTTTCCCATCATAAGGAACATGAAAATGTTAATAAATACTTAGTAAAATTAATTTGTCCAAAGTGTACCTAGATTTACTTATATAGTATGGGTCGATTGGTATACCAATTAGGGACTACAGATTGCAGTACTATCCACAGGAATAATCATTGATAGACAATATATATCTAAGATGGTTATTCTACTGGCTTTATGCCTGTCCATTGGCCGTTGTACCTGATTTTATTTCTGGCTTTATGCCTGCCTGCTGGCTTTGTGCCTGACATGACAAATGTATACATGTTAGACATACGGGTGTTTAACTAGTATACTCCCATGTATCTAGTCTTTATAGTTTGTCACAGGTTACTTGGGCACAGATATCAGTAATACACTTTAAATTTAACGAATTACATTAAGAGATCACTGATAAGAGTAATAAGACTGAACATGGAATAAATAAACAGAAAAGATCCTGATTAACTTAATTTGCTACCAAAGTTCTATAAACATGTAAAAGACTATAAACTCATGAAATTTATATTTCCTTATAAAGTTATACGTGAAATAAATATTTCAATTATTTAGTTATTTTTATTTCAATTTATGCACCACTAAGCATTATGCCTAGTGCGTTAGTTTTTCCATCGCGTAGGTACAGGAGACCACTAGCAGCTGCAGTAGAGCTTAGACAGGGCTTTGATAAGATCTGCTGCAATGTAGATTGTCACCTCAGACTGTTATTTTGGTAGGGCTCATGTATAGTTAAATTTTATATTTTAGGTATTGTATGTAATTAAAAGATGTAAATCATTTTGTGATTGTAAATAGAATTGTAAATATTGTATTTGATTTTATATGAATGAAATGAAGTATTTTATTTATTTGAAATGATTATGAGTATTATGATCACATGAAATGATTATGGACTGTTTAACAGGTAAATAAGGAAACTCGCCATACACTAATAAAACAGAGGAGACTTTGTCTGGGTCTCCACGAAAATAAGATGTGAGAAAAAAAATTTTATATACGTAAGATAATATAATTAAATAGACAATTAAATTAATATTGTGAAATGATAAGACAGGATAGGGTGCTCCGACACCGAATGTAGCACACCTTGCTCGACTACACTGTAGACAGGTGAGGGCTGTTACATAGCCCTCTATAAAAACTAGATTTGGAGCTTGCATGGCCTTTTTGTGATGTCACCCATAAGGCTTCTTGTGTGATTCTTTGCCAACAAGAAGGTAATGTCAACCAAGTATCTTAATGATGATGTTCTAGAACAAATAGGATTGAAAGAGCAAGTTAATATTTTTCTTGAGAATATTGGTTGGAGTTGGTTTGCTATCCTGAAATGCCCAACATATAGGGACTTAGCCTTGGAATTTCTAGGTAGTTTTAGAGCAACATTATGACCGGGTTTAAGAGAAGAAAAAGGCAAATGGAATTTTGGTTGATGGGAGTTGATAAAGGCATGAACATGGATGATTTTAATGCTATCTTTGGGTTTGATGGCAAAAGTTTTTAGGAAATGCTAGCAGATAGGGCTATGTATAATGGAGTCACTTTCTGGTGCATAATAGCACTAAATGCCTAAGAATACCAATCGAGTATATCAAAATCCTCTTGCCTAACAAACCCAGCCCTTAGATATCTCCACCACTTGTTGGCTCACACCATCATGGGGAGTGGAGATAGTTTAGGGGTAGTGAATGTTATGGGTGAGGGGTTACATGGCGTGAGGTCAAAAATCATCTACTAGGATCACACAAAATGCACTAAGTAATGCCTAGAAAAGATGGTGGAGTCACATTAATCTCACTTAAGTACCACCTTCTTTTAAACAACATTTCCTAAACATGCAATTTATACAAACTTAATAGAATCGAGTCCACTCATAAGTACCATCTTTCCACAACACTACCACAGTACTAAGGCTTTATACCACAAAGGCATAGAAAGACGGGAGTTGCCACTCGAGTAATAACTGGGACATATTCATTATTTCTTCTGAGGGACATCTGATTAAGGCATTAATTTCCAAAGGGACAACCGAAGGGACTCTATTGATGCACTCAATTTTTCAATAAGGTTGTGGATAGTAACTTACTCCTTAGAGAGGTTCCACAACCATCATCACCATAGCCTAATGTCTAGGTTTGGGATAATAAGTATGCAAGGGGAAGGTGTTAGGCACCCCTTATGCTTGATCTAATCTCATTAATTTGAATGCCAATCCTCTACTAATATTTCTAAAAGTAATGTTTATTATTCCTTTATTAAACTTCTTGCCTAAAAATGCAATTTCTAAACCTATACACATAAGTAATTCAATAGGGGTTATTGTTTATAAACAATTTTCATGTACAACTACTCCCTATCTATGGTGTTGCTAAACTAAATAAGTAAAATTTACCGAATGACTAAAATTAATTTATTATTGATAATTTAATTCACAAACAAATTCAATTTACAACTAACTTTAAGTTTCTAATTAATCTATCATTTATTTATGAAGTTACCCTAAAGATAATTAAACTAAATAAATTATGTACATGTTGCAATTTATTCTAACAAACACATAAAGGCTCAAGCAATTGCATTCTAAAAAAATATTTGTTTCTAACATGCTAATTAATTTTATTTCTTATCTAATATTTAATTACATTTATATTTACATACCAAAGTTATTTTTTATACAAACAAGATTTAATTTTAATTTACCTAATATTTATTTAACTAAATTTCATGCATAAGTGGGTTAAAAATGCAATTAAATTTGATTTTATTATTTACCAAGTAAATCCTATTATTACTACATATTACATACAAAATTGTTATTTTAAGAAAATTTAAGAGGTACTTACCTTTTTAATTATTATAGTCGCCATTGAAGTAAGTTACCCTTAAAAAAGGGCATTCTCTTTTAGTATGACAAGTTAATCCCTATTTTACTCCCATTAAGCTCAACGCAATTATTATTCTTTTGGGTACTTACCTTAGGGCTACTTATCAATTTATTTTTTAAGATAAAATAAATATTACAATTAAAAATTTAATCTCTTACAATATGGGCTTTTAATAGGCCAAAATTATACAAAGGCCATGGGTCTATCTAACCTTATTCCAACACTTCATAACACTATATCACATTATATATTTTATTAAAATTAGATCAAGATATAATTTAAAACTTGAACACATAAAAAATTTTAAAAAAAAGAAATTTTTAGATCTGGCAAATTCATTATGTCTTTGTATTTGAATTTCTAAAAATATCTAAATAAGTATAAAATTTACAATAAACTTATAAGGTCAAGATTAAACATCATAGTAACTTATAAAATTAATATCCAGGTTAAAATTATTACCAAATAATTTACCAAAATCAAAACTTTTGATAGTGACAGATTTGCACTACTTTTTTAAAATTGTGATATCTTTCAAACTACAAAAGAGTTTTTCATTAAACTTATGGAAAATGTTAGAAAAGATCTTAAATTTAATTTTAGACCCAAGAATCACAGAAAAAGGTGAAGAATTGAGGGACATATGAGCCTTAAAAATTAGATATACTGTAAATCACGATCTGTAGATACACTAATATTGGACAGCCATAACTTACTCAATTTAATAGCTTTTTTCATTATTTGTGAAGTTAAAATTATCAGAATTTCATGAAGATTACAAATGTAACTTTTATACAATTTGTACAGAAACACAAGTACACAAAAAATTAATTAAAAATGAAGTGACAGAAATAAGAACATGTGCAAAGTTGTTATCACTCTCAAATTTATCACATATATATAAATGTTATAAATATATGAGACCATTTATACATATAATTTAGAATACATACTTTAAGGAGATCTTAAAGGCTTTTATGAAGAAAAAGTAAGAAAGCAAGAAGAATAAAGAAAGAGGAGGATGGAGAAAACTTATCGAATTGGAGAGATGGAGTGATAGTTTTTTCTTGCATTATATTGTTCTTTCCTCCCCTTTTTCTCTCCAACTTTGTTTCTTCTTTTCTGTGATGTATTTATAAGTTTACGTCAAAAAATTATATAAGAAGTTTATGTAATCCCTAAATAAGAAGTTTTACAGAGTCTTAAAAAAGAAACTTTTCATTTAATTTTTATTTTCCTTTAAAAATACAAAAGAATTATGAGCTTTTATTTATTTAATCAAAATACCCTACTGGGCCTTATTGTCCTTAGAGAGCCCAATTAAGTTTAATTAGATTTTTTTAACAAAATAAATTTCCAAAATTAAATTTAAACAAAAATTAAATTTCATTTAAATTTAATTAAATATTTTTTACTCTTCAAAAATAAATTTCATAAAAATTTTTCATCATCAGGCTTCTTATGGCCTTAATGCACATGTCCACAAGGTCACAAAAATAGGAGTCTACAGTTTGCCCCGCATTTTGGCGAGATTTAAAATCAATGCGAAGGCATTGTTAAAATTTCATCAAAGTGACAACACAATTTCTTGAAAACCATTTAAAAGTAAGTGAAATATCAACTATGAGGATCGAATATGTCTTGCTCTATCGACACACTCTGCCTGAGTCATATTCAGGACCTTGAGTTATGAGACTAGCTATGGTCTCACAATAGTGAAAATTAAATATATCTTTCTTTATCGATGCTCTTCATGTCATGGGACTAGCTACGGTCCCACAACAATAACAACTATGTGATTTGAAATTTTGAGTGTATCTTGGTCTGTCGATACCTTCTGTGTCATAGGACCAAACTATAGTCCCACAACATTGATAATTATGTGATTTGAAAATTTTGAGTATCTCTTGCTCTGTCGATACACTCTGTGTTATGAGACTAGCTATGGTACCACAATAGTGATGACTATGTGATCTGAAAATTTTGGGTGTATCTTGCTTTGTCGATACCCTCTGTGTCATGGGACTAGCTATGTGATTTGATATTTTATGGATTCATATTTAGGATCGTGGTCCTAAACTGTCTACTTATCCCCTTTGTTATCCTTGAAAAGGAATCAGACCCAAACATAGTTTGACACTTAAAAACTATGGTGATGCATGATCTTCTATGCCCTATACACCTACAGGTGGCATGTTGATGCATGATCTTCTATGTCTTACACAACTATGTAGTACGCCCTAAACAAAGTCTAAGGACTTACCAAAAATAGATATATGATTTGGAATTTTTAAAGCTTTGAACCTAAAACCTGTAGGCTTTTTATGTATCTCCTTTTTAGGAAGAATTAAATCCTCTCATAGTTTGACACTTAAAAATGCAGTGATGCATGATCTTCTATGCCTTATACACCTATAGGTGACATGTTGATGCACGATCTTCTATGCATTATAAAACTATGTCATGTGCCCTAAATAAAGTCTAAGGACTTACTAAAAACTGATATGTGATTTGAAAACTGAGATGACTGGATCTTAAAACTGCTTGTGATATATGTGCCATCCTTCATGTATGCATGCTTATTTCCACTGGGGAATATTTTTGAAAACTTCAATGGGAATGAGTATCACCAAGGATTTTTCTAAAAATTTCAAAGCTTTCATGGTAGTATTGTGGAAAACTTACTGCGGAGGTAAGAATCTTTCAAAACCTTTCAAAAAATGCACACCAAGAGACTACCACTAAAATAAAATACAATTTCTCTTTGATTTTTCTTTAAAGTGCCTTTTCTGTCTTACTATGGCTTGTCATTCTAAGACCATGTTTAAGCTCATGCCTTGTCTTGATTCATTTTGCTCCTTTTCTTTTGTGTGTTTTATTCTTTGTGCCTTAATTTTTACCCAAAATGTCCTTTCAGTTTTCATCTCAGCGGACTTGCTCTAACTTTTGCCTAAGCTGCCCTTTCAGGTTTTTAACTTGATGAGCTTTGGTTTTGCCTAAACTGCTTTTCTAAGTTTTTGATTTAGCTCTCTTTTTTTCCTTTTTCACTTTTTTTTTTCCTTTTTTTTACTTCAACTGCTATTAGGAAATTTACCATTGATTATTCTATAATGATAAGAAAAATCATATTGAACTAAAACACGTAGTCCTATTACTTAGCTATTTGATGTACCCTTCTAGACAAAAACATTTGCAATCATAACTAAACAAAATCCATTTCTTGTCATGTAAATAAAACCTCCCTTATTAATTCAGGTACACCATTACCCCCTTTTATATTTAGTTTTGCTAAATTTCTAACCTTTTAAAGTCAGAAATAAAAATATAACCTGCTGAATGGCCTTTTCAGGTTTTCCATCTAGATCTTCTCTCACTTTCCTTTTGCTAAAACCATCCTTTTAGATTTTCAGCCTAGCATTTATCATTTTTCTTTTTTTCTTTTTAATTTATTTTTTGTTATTTCTTTTTCTTATTTTTTCTTGATCCTAGCTATTGCCTAGACTGCCCTTTGTGGGTTTTTAGCATAGTGGGCCTATCTCACTCAAAGTACTTTTTGAGTTTGTCAAGGTTAACTTATTCTTGGAACTCATTTCCATCCAGTTTGATATTCTCACAGCACCTCTTAGCAAGATCTTCTTGATAATATATGGGCCATCCTAGTTTGGCTTGAATTTTCCTCTTAAATCAAAGGGAATTGGCCAGGCCTATTTCAAAATCATATCACCTTCTTTGATCTTTCTTAGCTTAGCCTTTTTGCTAAAGGCTCAAACTATCTTCCTCTAATAAGACTGCATGTGATATAAGGCTTTCATTCTTTTCTCATCAATCAGAGCCAATTCCTCATATCTTTTCTAAGCCCACACATTTTCTAGGACCTTGGCTTTAAGGATCACTCTTAAGGATTTAACTTCTAGCTCAATGAGTAGCACTACTTCAGTCCCATATACTAAAGAGAATGGGGTTGCCTTCGTGGACATTCTTGTAGTAGTGCGATAACCCTAAAGAACATAAGGGAGTCTTTTGAGCCAATCCTTATTTATTTCAAATATTTTTCTCAAAATAATCTTCACATTCTTATTGGCTTCTTTAACTGCTCCATTAATTTAAGGCCTATATGGTGAAGACATATGATACTTGATTTTGAACTCTTCAATTAACTCCTGAAAATTACCCTTAAACTGAGTGCCATTATCTGAGACTATCTTGTGAGGCACTCCAAATTGGCAAATCAAATTCTTTTATACAAACTTATTTATCTACTTAGCACCCGCTACCTTAAAAGATTTAGCTTAACCATTTAGTAAAATAGTCAACTGCCATGATTATAAATCCATGGTCCTTAGAAGCCATGGGAAAAATCTTACCGATGATATTTATGCCTCAAACTAAAAAAGGCTATGATGAAGTCAAACGATAGAGCTCACTTGGTGCTAAATGGTTCAAATTCTCATGGATTTGACATTCATGGAATTTCTTGATAAACTTAGCATAGTTAGTCTCGATAGTAGACTAATAATAATCCAATCTTAAAATTTTCCAAGCCAGAACCCTTCCATTCATATGAGGACCACACATTCTTGTATGTACTTCTTTCATTATTTTTTCAGCCTATTTTTTTTTATCACACACAAGAGTAAGAGTCCTTCAAATAACCTTTTATAAAGTTCCCCTCCCCCTAACCAAAGTAAATTGAGTGGCTAATCTATGAATTATTACTTTATCCTTTTTATTGGCTGATCATGGGTATTCCCTCTCTTCTGGATACCTCCTTATGTCTACATACCATTTTCCTTCATCCATTACTTCTACATGTACTACTACTAATCCTTCATTACACGAAATTCTACTCCTCATTAGGATAATTGACTGAGTTAACTTTTGATCACGCTTTTCCTATAAGGATGCCAGTATGGCTTGGGAATCGGTCATCTAATTCTAAGCTTAAGGCATGTGCTTTGTGGTCACCTTATAAAAAAATTAACTAATAGTTTCTACATACTCCAAGTATGACATAAATTTTCCTTCTTTCAATTCCCTTTTAGCTTTAATATAAGAGATTATTAGCATCGAATCTCCAATTACCTCTACTTTCTTAGTCTTAACAACTATTAATGCTTTTAGGCCATAGATTTAGGCCTCATATTTGGATCTATAGGGATCTTGTGTTGTACTATATTTCAATCAATACTAGGCATATCCTTATAAGACCAGGCAAACACTTCTCAGTACTTTGTTAATAAAAGTACAAATATATTTTTTTCTTTTTGAGTTAAATCTTCATTCTTTAGAGTTTTCTGGTGTACCCAAATTAATAGAGATCAATTTTAATGCATTAACAGAAATAGATTCTAAATGGTTATGAATGCCATGCATATGCCCATTAGAATAAAAATCAAATAAGTAAAAAGACTGGTCATGTTATTGATCTTTGCCTCAAAATCAATATCAAGTACATCTGAAATTTAAGCATCAACATTATTATTATTATAAAACACAGACTCAAACTTAGCAACATAGCTCCAGGTGCTTGATTTCCATGTAGTCTTTAGATCAATGTTGTCAATTTTCTATTCTAGCTCTTTCACATGTGGTAGCTCCTAATCATTTGTTTAGGTAATTGCCCCCTCTTTTAAGAACTAAGGAGGCTTTGGCTCTTCTTCCTCTTTAGTTGGCTCATAGCCCAAACAATACCTCATGATCTTCCCTTTGATATTAGGAAAAGTTACTAGGCCATCTACATATTTTCTTATGCCCATACCAAGAAAAAATTTCATCCCGTTTATCGTAATAGCCACTTTTGAATCCATTTAGTCTGTGTAGATCCTAGCAACCTAAAGACCAAACATTGGTAAAGCTGGACCATCTACTTGTAATGCAGCTGCCTCTCCATCAAAATCAGTCCAGACATCCAAAGGAACCTCATCAATGCTAGAATTATCCTAAATGTTAATAACCATTATAGACTAAGGTTCATCGGGCTTCTAGATTGGTTGGATAAAGTTAATAATTCAGTCAAGGTTATTTGGGGTGGTGAAAATCATGTAATGACCTAATAGAGGTGGAAAATTATGGTTAGGCATAGGATTGGTGCAAATGGTTAGTTGGTTTTCCAGGTCAACTATCTTCTGGGCATTAATTAGATCTTGGATCTCATGCTTAAGCTGAAAGCATTAGTAAGTGTAATGACCATGGGTTTGGTAGAACTAGCAATATTGGTTGATATAATAGCTTGGTAGGAGTGGAATTGGTGGTAGTCTAGGTGTTAGGAGCTATAGGAGGTCTCGAGCTTTGAGACGCTCAAAAACTTTAAACAATGGTTTGTTGAAATAGGAAAATCTCCTTGGGGTGCAAGGCACAATTTGAACCTCAAGAACCTTATTTTTTCTTCCAGCTCAAACATCTTAGCGTCTAAGATTTCATCAAGTATTTTCTTAAACATGGTTATAGTGTCTTCAATCTTAACTAGTGCAGTTAAAATCCTTACTAGTCTCTTTCCTTTCCTAACCCAAGTGACCTTATCAGAAGTCTCTTTAGTGTGTTTTTTGCCTATGTTTGCTCAAAAAAAAAAAAACTTAAGGGTTAACCTAAACATATTATGTACATGAATGCAATGCGTGAATGGACCTTTTTTTTTTTTTTTACCTTTACCTATTCCAGAAAATACTATACCAAAACTGAAGTACATAAACTAGACCATAATCAGAACCAAAATGAAAATTTGAACTAAAATAAAAAAAGAAAAAAGAAAACTGAAGCCTTTCCTACAACTGAATCTTTGTCCCGTTGTTCCTCCAACTCTCACGTGTTGGATAGGGTAGAAATCTATCCTAGGCTTTGGTACACTAAACACACCAAAAAGGGGTGGTCTAAGATGATCCTTCCTTCATAAACAATGGGTTTATATCCATAATGTTTAACCATAAGTAGGCAGTCTGTTACCTAACACGAGTTTTGAAATGGACTTGGGCCTATACACACATTGGGTTTATGCATAGGCCTAAGTTCATTTCAACTACCACTAAGACTTATAGTTTGGATAGTAAGGCTATAAATCCAACACAACAGATCTACAGAGTACCTAGGCCTTAAAGCTAGGGCTTATGGGCTTCATTAAATAAGAAAAAGGGTCACCCATGTGAGAGCTTGTCTATTAAGCACAACAACCGAAGCTATGGCTTTTTTATATACCCGAAGCTATGGGAATGGGGTGTTAGAATTCACCAATTTGCCATTGCTCGAGTGGAACTATGCCTCCTCAATCAGTACTAGCAGGGCTAAAGGGTAAGTTTGATCCGTGTGATAGTGCAATGCAATGTAAAGAAATTTATACACACACACATACACTCACACAAACACACACACGCACACACACACACACACTGTTAGTAGTATGCCCTAGAGCATATCACTTAGTATATATCTTGTACATGTTTTTATTAATAAAAGGCATTTTCACTTTTCTATTTACATAATATATTTATGTGTAATAGAAAAGGTCCATTGATATTTTGTTAGAAATTCTATTCTTAAGTTGTTAAGAATATGAGTGATAGTATTTTTAGTACAAAGTATCATAAATAGGTTCACAATCGAGGATACTTCATAATAAGGACATGACTTATCCAAAAAGATTGTATTCATATTTGTTCCCAAGTTATTTATATGAGATATAAATAAGATGGAATGGTGAGTCTCATGCCATATGACAAATATGATAGGCACTTATAAATGATAAGTAGATCGAACCAGTAACACTTATGACAAGCACATGGAGTTTACTCTTGCCAATGCATTGTCATAAATCATATCAGTGCATATAATCTTTAGACCTGAGATAGCATAGTTATCTTGTATATTGGTGGTTTGAGTTTATACTGCTTTCATACTTGTACTGTGTATGGGTATATGGGCATGTGTTAGCTCCTACTAGTGAAATATGGAGGTAGGTATTGATCAAGATGAAATCTGTTCCTCTAAGTAAATAGAGATAAAATTCTATGTTCATTCAATTGTTCTTGATGTTTCAAGTTCTTGGCCAAGACAGATAGATTTATTCAGAAAAGAGTTTCTGATGAGAAAATCTTTTAATCAAGAACTGGAATTAAAAGAGAACATAATATTCATAGCAAATAGAGTTTGACATAAACCATGACTCTAGCTTGAGTTGAGATTTTGTAATAGAGAGATTCTAGTGCATGGTAACATATGATTATAGGTTTATTTAACGTAAACCTTATTAGTAATTAGGTGACTATGGCATGCTATGCTAGGTGTTAACCATGGTCTATGAGGTGCATAAAATGATTTAGGGAAATCATTTATGGTAAGAAAGAGTTCAGATGATATTAAGAGTTGATATCATATCTCATTGCCAATTAGTAATGAGCCTAGTAAGTCACACACATACACAAGTTATCACCTAATTAAATATGATTTAATTAATTAATTAAAGAGTTTAATTGATTAATTAAATTGGTTTGGTTTGCAATTAGATTGCAAAGTCCCTAGCATGACTTGAAACCAAATCTAGATTATTGGATCTACAGTATAAGTTAAATTTATGTTTAAAGTGTTTAAATATAAGTTTAATTAATGAGAAATTAATTAATAAAGATTAATTAATTAATTTATATTTGATATAAATTGATTAGAAGAAGAGAAATAATTATTTTGGGTTGAGACTCAAAATTAAGACACCGGGGCATTTTGGTCATTTCACAGGGTGACATGTGGCACCATGAGATGGTGACATATGGCATTACACATAAGCTTGCCAAATATCTTTTAATCATGTAAGATGATTAAAATTAAGATTAAATATAGGTTTGACACTTGGCATAATATGCTTGGGTCAATTATACCTAGAACCAATCAAATGGTGACATGTGGCAAGGGCTTAATGTGTTAACCTAGCTATATAAGTGTTGTTATGAAGAGAAAAAAATACAACCAGCTACTGCTCTCATTTGTGCCGCCACTTTGAGGCTCTCCCTTCTCTTCTTCTTCATCTCTCACCAATTCCAAGAGATTAGCAAACAATCTCTTGAATTAAAAATACTAGAAATCGTTTCTAGTGTCCTGTTTACATCTTTAATCTCTTAAAAGGCAGACTTGATTTTCTAATTAACACAAAAAGCTTTAGAAGCTGTTCAAGGGCTGCCATAGGTGTTCTTGGTGTAGAAAAGCTAGAAGGACAACATCTGATGTCCTGAAGACGCATCTGAAAGGCACAAATACACTGCAGTGCATCAAGAGGTTAGTGTATTTGTTCTTGATTTAATCTAGGGTTCTAAAATTAATCTGATTAAATTAAAAATCTTAAATGGCAAATAAAAATCCAAAAAAATATTAAAAGTGTTTTAATATGTTGTTTATCATTGAAATCAAATAGATAAAATTAAATCTTGCATGATGCATGTGACCCTAGGTGAAAATTTTTTAATTCAATGGTATAAACTTGTGTTTTTCACGCTTCTGTTCCTTCAATTGGTATCAGAACCATTATACTTGCCATTTAGATTGTTGATTATATGATTTAATTATGTGATTTGATCATGAGATGATTAATCCATTGTTGGTTGCAATGGATGTGTGGCGGCATGCTTGAAGAACACCATCTTTGGTGCGCCAATTTTGGCTTCCATGGGTGGCTCAAGGTTTGACTTTTTAATTTGCAATTGTTGTATGATCTAAAAGCTCATCCTATGTCTAATTAAATTTTTTAATTAGAATTTTAATCACAATTAAATTTTGATTCAAATCAGAATTTTAAAAATTGTTTGAATTTGATTCAAATCTGAATTTTAAAAGTTGTTTGAATGTGATTCAAATCTAAATTTTTAAAGTTGTTTGAATCATATTTAAATCTAATTTTTTAAAGTTGTTTGAATAATATTTAGATATGAATTTTTAAAAATTGTTTGAATGTGATTCAAATCTGAATTTTTAAGGCTATTTGAATGTGATTCAAATCTGAATTTTTAAATTTGTTTGAATGAGATTCAAATCTGAATTTTTAAATTTATTTGAATCATATTCAAATATGGATTTTTAAGTTGAATATGAGATATTCAATTCAATTTAAGTATGTAAATTTTATTTAATTGTTAAATAGTGATATGCATGATGGATGATCATGGACTATAAAAGACTAATGTGATTGGATTTATTTCTTTTATGTTTCTTTGGGATTGTAAATTAATTAATTTATTTTAATTTATTTTGGGCATTTATTATTAATTTTGTAATAATTTTTGGGTTGTAATTTCATTTATTTAAGTTATTGTAAATTCACCTTCGTATACCAAGGATTACTATGTAATATTAGATTACAAGAAGTTCAAGGAGGTCAAGAGCATCGGTGGGACCAGTGGGAGGAATTCAAGATTAAGTGTTGATTATATACTCCTTCAGCAACTCTTATAAAATGAATGAATGAAATGCACCTAGGAATGCCCTGATTCAATTCTTGGTGGCTCAGAATTGAATCCCTTAAAAAGTCTATGATTGTACCATATTTACTGCTTATCCATGAATGCATGAGATGTATGGGATGTATGCAATTATATGATATATGCATGCTAAATGGATAATGTGCAAAGTGAGACCTTAATAGTAATTAGGATGACCATAAAATCTTCCAAACAAATGATTAAGTTGGAAATGCTATAATTAAAGTAATTATAACATAGGCCCTCCATTGAGGCAATTATTTTAAGAAATTTTAAATACTTGCACAATATGCAATTAATTTAAGAGATTTTCTTAAGAATAATTGTTAAGCATGAGATGTTGTAAATATGTAAATGGTTTGGTGGCCAATATTGGATGTACCTGAGGACATTAAAATTATTTGCATAATTATTGGCTCAATGGGATCAACTTAACTAATGCAAGATAAGTCAATAATAGATGTACCTGAGATTTTGAGCATTAAGGGCTAGGTAAAGGATTGAACCTCACATGAGATGTGATGGGCAAGGAGTTGCTCACTTATAATTTACTGTAATTCCAATAATGGATGTACCTGAGGATGATCAATAGAATTATAAGATTTCAATCACCCACTAGAAATCCATCCAACTAGGATTTTAGTTTTCTACTTTGAAAGTGTAGGATTCGCTAAGTTAGTGGGAAGACCAATTTAATTAAAAGACCATAATCATTTTGGTTAATTACATGATACATTTACTAATTAATCTGGTTATTTTCTGCAGTTAATTTTCTGATAATAATGAGCATAGAACAACCACCACCATCCAATATCCTTGCAAGCATACTTGATCGAAATAGGTTGACAGGACCTAATCTGTTTGACTAAGAAATTTGAAACTTGTCCTGAACCTTGAACATATAGGATATGTTTTAGATTCAAATGTTCCTGGTCCATTACCTCCAGAGGCCACTCAAGAGGAACATGAAACTTTGGACAAATGGAAGGAGCATGATATGAGAATTAAGTGTTACATGCTTGCTTCCATGAGTAATGAGTTACAGAAGCAGCATAAGAACATGCAGAGTGCGAGTGAGATCCTCCTTCACCTACAAGAGTTATATGGTGAGCACAGCAGGAATGCTAGGTATGGATATCTAGGCAGTTGTTCCGCATTAGGATGTCTGAGGGGCAAAATGTTGGGAATCATGTCCATAAGATGATTCGGCTGATTGAGCAATTGGAACATCTTGATTTCAACATGGATTTTCAACTACAGACGGATTTGATCCTTCAGTCCCTTCCTATGTCTTTTGGGAATTTTGTGACAAATTTCCATATGACTAAACAGGAATGCACCTCAGCTAGTTTACTCAACATGCTGGTTATTGCCCAAAAGAATATGCCGGGCAATAAAGAAAAAGAGGTTGCTTTGATTGCATCTTCTTCTACTGGAAAGTCCAACAAGAAGAAGGGCAATAAGAAAAAGAAACCTCAGATTCCTGGTCCTTTAAGAAAATAGCTAAATAGAAAGGGAAGATTAAAGCTGATGGAGGCAGAGGAAAGTGTTTCCATTGCCAGAAGGATGGGCACTAGAAAAGGAACTGCCTAGAGTATCTTGCTTCTCTGAAGGACAAGAAGGATACACCTTCGGAAGGTATGTCCATATCTTGTTATTTAGATTCTGATGATACTCATAGTTCGTCTACAGCTTGGGTTTTAGATACTGGTGCTAGTTCTCATATTTCTAATGATATGCAGGAACTAGCAAATAGTAGCAGCTTGCATTCTCGAGATGTTAGACTCCAGATTGGCAATGGCTCAACTGTTAAAACTTTAGCTATAGGATCTAAATCTTTTTACATGTCTGGACATGTTTTATGTTTGGATAATATTTTATATGTACCTGATGCTTTTAAGAACATCATTTCTATATCTAGTTTGACTAGAAATGGCTATGAATTTCAATTCACAGTTGATGTTTTCAATATTTATTTTGGAAATAAATATGTTGGTTCGGGTTATATGAATGATGGTCTTTATTATTTAGATAATAATGACAAATACAAAATGAATGCAAGTGATCTAAATGAATGCAATGCCATGGTGAAAGCCAACTCTAGTTCAAAATATGTTTGGCACTTAAGGTTATGTCATGTTGTAGAAGATAGGATTGCAAAATTGGAAAAAATGGAGATTCTATCCTCATTGGGCTCTGAGCCTACGCCAACTTGTGAATCTTGCCTTCAGGGCAAAATGACTAGATCACCCTTTGTTGGACAAGGGCTAAGAGCTGAAAATATTTTGGTGCTAATACATAGTGATGTATGTGGTCCATTTAAGGAAATGGCTAGAGGTGGTTTTCATTATTTTATTACCTTTACTGATGGTAAATCAGGGTTTGGGTATTTGTATTTGATGAAATACAAACATGAATCCTTTGAAAAGTTTAAAGAATTTAAATCTGAAGTAGAAAATCAAACAGGAAAGAGTATTAAAACTCTTCGATCAGATCGTGGAGGTGAATATTTGAGTACTGAATTTAATGAATACTTGAGAGAGCACGGCATTGTTTCCCAGCTGACTCCTCCAGAAATGCCACAGCTAAATGGTGTATCTGAAAGGAGAAATCGTACCCTATTGGATATGGTATGTAGTATGATGAGCTATACTGATATGCTAATCTCCTTTTGGGGATTTGCATTAGGATCAGCTTTGTATATTCTGAATAGGATTCCATCAAAATCAGTTTCTTCCACACCTTATGAGATATGGCATGGAAGAAAACCAAGTCTTAAGCATGTTAAGATTTGGGGTTATCCAGCTTATATCAAAAAGCTGAACACTGATAAATTGGAAACCAGATCAGAAAAAGGTCAATTTGTTGGATATCCAATAAAAAGTTTTGGATATTATTTTTATTTGCCATCACAAAAAGTTGTGATAAGTACAGATGCCACATTTCTTGAATAATAGTTTGTTCAAGAAGGAGGCAAAGGAAGGCAAATAGAGTTGGAATTGGAGAATTCTGACCAACCAACAGATCAGATGGATATAGATCCATCTAGTCAAACTACACCCATTGATGAAACATCTACATCTATTCCTCGTAGAACAACCAGGGTATCTCACCTACCATGAGATATGGTTTCCTTCATGAAGAAGAGCAAGAGTTGTCTACTCATGAAGAAGTAGATCATAGAGATGATTCACTTACCTATGAAGAAGCTATATCAGATATAAACTCTTCAAAATGGATTGATGCTATGAAATCCAAAATTGATTCCATGTATAAGATCAAGTTTGGGATCTTGTTGACCCACCTAAAGGTATTGTACCTACAGGGAACAAATGGGTTTTCAAGAAGAAAATTGGGTCTGATGGAAGGGTAAAGACCTATAAGGCAAGGCTAGTAGCGAAAGGGTTTCGTCAAAGGCAAGGAATCGACTATGAGGAGACTTTCTCACCTGTTGCCATGCTTAAATCAATTAGGATTTTATTAGCAATAGCTGCATACTATGATTATAAGATTTGGCAGATGGATGTCAAAACAGCTTTTCTCAATGGATACATTGAAGAAAATATTTTCATGGAACAACCTAGGGGTTTTGAATCCCAAGATGGTTCCAAGGTATGCAAGCTAAAGTGATCCTTTTATGGGCTGAAGCAAGCAAGCCAAAGTCTATACTTGGAAAAGGTGTTAAAGAGGTTTAACATGCTTGATTCCAAGAGAGGATTGTTACCAGTGAGACATGGTATCCATCTTTCTAAAGAGATGTCTCCAAAGACACCTGAAGAAAGAGATAAGATGGCCAAGATTCCATATGCTTCGGCTATTAGAAGTTTAATGTATACAATATTGTGTACTAGGCTGGATATCGCATATGCTGTTAGTTTGACTAGCAGGTATCAATCAAATCCAGGTTTGGAACACTGGATAGCTATCAAGAATATCCTTAAGTACTTGAGAAGAACTAAGGATTTATTCTTGATCTATGGAGGTGGAGACTTGCAATTGGATGGTTATACTAATTCTGATTTCCAATCAGATATCGATGATAGAAGTCTACCTCTGGGTATGTGTTCATTTGTAATGGAGGTGCAGTCAGTTGGAAAAGTTCCAAACAATGCATAACTGCAAATTCCACTACAGAGGCTGAGTATATTGCTGCATCAGATGCTGCAAAAGAAGCTGTTTGGATAAAGAAGTTCGTGACAGAACTTGCAGCAGTTTCTTCCATTGAGTCAGCAGTTCCACTACACTATGACAACAATGGAGCAGTCATATAGGCTAAGGAACCCAGGTCTCACCAGGAATCCAAACACATAGAAAGGTGCTACCACACTATCAGAGAAATAGTTGGACGAGGCCATGTAGCCATGCCAAAAATAGCATCAGCTGAAAATCCAGCTGATCCATTCACTAAGCCTATGTCACAGACTCAGCTAGACCGACATCTTAAGACGATAGGCCTAAGATATTTAAATGAATAGCTCTAGTGCTAGTGGGAGATTGTTAGTAGTATGCCCTAGAGTATATCATTTAGTATGTATCGTGTACATGTTTTAATTAATAAAAGGCATTTCAACTTTTCCATTTACATAATATATTTATATGTAATAGAAAAGGTCCATTGATATTTTATTAGAAATTCTATTCTTAAGTTGTTAAGAATATGAGTGACAGTATTTCTAGTACAAAGTATCATAAATAAGTTCACAATCGAGGATACTTCATAATAAGGACATGACTTATCCAGAAAGATTATATTCATATTTGTTCTCAAGTTATTTATATGAGATATAAATAAGATGGAATGGTGAGTCTCATGCCATATGAAAAATATGATAGGCACTTATAAATGATAAGTAGGCCGAACCAGTGACACTTATGACAAGCACATGGAGTTTACTCTTGTCAATGCATTGTCATAAATCATATCAGTGCATATAATCTTTAGACCTGAGATAGCACAGTTATCTTGTATATAGGTGGTTTGAGTTTGATACTGCTTTCATACTTGTACTGTGTATGGGTATATGGGCATGTGTTGGCTCCTACTAATTATATATGGAGGTAGGTGTTGATAAAGATGGAATCTGTTCCTCTAAGTAAATAGAGATAAATCCTATGTTTATTTAATTGTTCTTGATGTTTCAAATTCGGGGCCAGGACAGATAGATTTATTTAGAAAAGAGTTTCTGATGAGAAAATCTTTTAATCAAGAACTGGAATTAAAAGAGAACATAATATTCATAGCAAATAGAGTTTGACATAAACTATGACTCCAGCTTGGGTTGGGATTTTGTAACAGAGAGATTCTAGTGCATAGTAACATATGATTATAGGTTCATTTATTGTAAACCTTATTACAATTGGGTGACCATGGCATGCTATGCTAGGTATTAACCATGGTCTATGAGGTGCATAAAATAATTTAGGGAAATCATTTATGGTAAGAAAGAGTTCTGTTGATATTAAGAGTTGATATCATATCTCATTGCCAATTAGTGATGAGCCTAGTAAGTCACACATATACACAAGTTATCACCTAATTAAATATGATTTAATTAATTAATTAAAGAGTTTAATTGATTAGTTAAATAGGTTTGATTTGAAATTAGATTGCAAAGTCCCTAGCATGACTTGAAACCAAATCTAGATTATTAGATGTCCAGTATAAGTTAAATTTATATTTAAAGTGTTTAAATATGAATTTAATTAATGAGAAATTAATTGCTAAAGATTAATCAATTTATTTATATTTGATATAAATTGATTAGAAGAAGAGAAATAATTATTTTGGGTTGAGAACTCAAAATTAAGAAACAGGGGCATTTTGGTCATTTCACAGGGTAACATGTGGCACCATGAGATGGTGACACATGGCATTACACAGAAGCTTGCCAAATATCTTTTAATCATGTAAGATGATTAAAATTAAATTAAATATAGGTTTGACACTTGGCACAATGTGATTGGGTCAATTATACCTAGAACCAATCAAAGGGTGATATGTGACAAGGGTTTAATGTGTTAACCTAGCTATATAAGTGTTGTTATGAAGAGAAAAAATTACAACCAACTGCTGCTCTCATTTGTGCTGCTACCTTGAGGCTCTCCCTTCTCTTCTTCTTCATCTCTCACCAATTCCAATAGATTAGCAAACAATCTCTTGAATTAAAAATACTAGAAATCGTTTCTAGTGTCCTGTTTACATCTTTAATCTCTTAAAAGGCAGAACTTGATTTTCTAATTAATAGAAAAAGCTTTAGAAGCTGTTCAAGGGCTGTCATAGATGTTCTTGTTGTGGACAAGCTAGAGGGACAACATCTGGTGTCCTGAAGACACATCTGAAAGGCACAATACACTGCAGTGCATCAAGAGGTTAATGTATTTGTTCTTGATTTAATCTAGGGTTATAAAATTAATCCGATTAATTTAAAAATCTTAAATGGCAAATACAGATCCAAAAAAATATTAAAAGTTTTTTAATATGTTGTTTATCATTGAAATCAAATAGATAAAAATAAATCTTGCATGATGCATGTGACCCTAGGTGAAAATTTTTGAATTCAAAGGTATAAACTTGTATTTTTCGTGCTTTCGTTCCTTCACACACACACACGAAGGAATAATATTAGATTAATAGAAACATGTTGGATTAACTATCTATTATCCCAAGTGGAGTCACCAAACTATGGGTGAGGGGTCACATGTTGTGAGGCAAAATATCATCTAGTAAGATCACATAAAGTACACCAGGTAATGCTCAGGAAAGATGGCTCAGTTACATTGGTCTCACTTAAGAACCACCTCCTTAGGCAATATTTCCTAGACATGCATGTTATACAATCTTAATAGAATCGAGCCCACTAGTCAGTACCATCTTTCCATAATACTACTACGATATTAAGGATTTATGCCACAAAGGCATAGATAGACAAGAGTCGCCACTTGGATAAAAACAAGGACATATTCATTATTTCTTCTGAGAAACATCTGATTGAGGCATCAATTTCTGAAGGGACAACCAAAGGGACTTGATAAATGCATTGAATTTTCTAATAGGGTCGAGGATGGCAACTTACTCCTTATAGAGGTTTCATAACTGTCATCACTATAGCCCAATGTCTAGGTTCAGGATAGTGGGTACGTAAGGGGATGGTGTTAGGCACCCCTTACTCTTAGTCTAATCTCTTAATTCGAGTGTCAGTCCTCTACTAATGTTTTTAAAAGTCTTGTTTATTATTCCATTATCAAACTTCTTACCTAAAAATACAATATTTAAACCTACACACAAAAGTAATTCAAATAGGGGTTGTTGTTTACAGATAATTTTTATGCATAAGTACTCCCTATCTATGGGGTTGCTAAATTAAAGTAAGTGAAATTTACCGAATCACTGAAATTATTTTATTATTGATAAATTAATTTACAAACAAATTCAATTTACAAACAACCCTAAGTTTATAATTAACATATTTCATTTATTTACCAAGTCACCTTAAAGATAATTAAACTAAATAAATTATGTACATATTGTGATTTATTCTAACAAACACATAAAGGCTCAAACAATTACATCTTGAAAAAAAATATTTGTTTCTAACATGCTAATTTATTTTATTTCTTACCAAATATTTAATTACATTTAATTTTCATGCTAAAGTTAATTTTTTTATTCAAACAAGATATAATTTTAATTTACCTAATGTTTATTTAATTAAATTTCATCCACAGGTGGGTTAAAGATACAAATAAAATTGATTTTATTATTTTGCACGTAAATCATAATCTTACTACATATTACATATAAAATTTTTATTTTAAGAAAGTTTAAGGGGGTACTTACCTTTTAATTATTGCAGTTTTTATTAGGGCAAGCTATCCTTAAAGAAGGGCATTCTCTTCTAGCATGATAAGTTAATCCCTGTTTTACTCTTGTTAAGCTCCACTAAGCTCTACGTAATTATTGCCCTTTTTAGTACTTACCTTAGGGCTGCTTTCCAATTTATTTTTCAAAATAAAATAAACATTATAATTAAAAATTTAATCTATTATAATATGAGCCTTTAATGGGCCAAAACTATATAATGGCCATGAGTCCATCTAATCTAATTCCAAAATTTCATAGCACCATATCACGTCATATACATTTAGAATTAGATCAAGATACAATTTAAAACTAGAATACAAAAAAATAATAATAAAATAAAATTTTTAGATTTGGGAGATTCATTCTGTCTTTGTATTTGAATTTCTAAAAAAATCTAAACAAGTATAAAACTAACAAAAAAACTTACAAAATCAAGATCAAACATCATGTTAAATTATAAAATTAATAACTAGGTCAAAATCATTACCAAATAATTTACAAAAATTGAAACTTTTAGCAGTGACAGATTTGCACTGCTTTTTTAAAACTGTGATATCTCTCAAACTACAAAAGAGTTTTTCGTGAAGCTAATGGAAAAAGTTAAATAGGATCTTGAATTTAATTTTGGACCCAAGAATCACAGAAAAAGGTAAAAATTAAGGGAGATATGAGCCTTGAAATTTGGATGCATTGCAAATTGTGATATGCAAACACTTTAAATTTGGACAGTCATAACTTACTCAATTTAAAGCTTTCTTTTATGATTCATGATCAAAATTTCATAAAGATTACAAATATAATTTTTATACAATTTTTACAGAAACATAAGTACACAAAAATTAATTAAAAATGAAGTGACAAAAATAAAAAACACGTGCAGAGTTGTTGTTACCCTCAAATTTATCATATATATATGAATGTTATGAATATATGGGACCATCTAAAGGCACATAAACATGAAAGAATAGATATATGGCATATTTCTTGAGTATTCATAATCTAGAACACATACTTTAAAGAGATCTTAAAGGTTTCTTGAAGAAAAAGGAAGAAAGTAAGAAGAAGAAAGAAAGAGAGAAATGGAGAAAACTTACTAAATTGGAGAGATGGCGTAAGAGTTTTTTTTTCTTGTGTTTTGCTGTTCTCTCATCCCCTCGTTCTCTCCAACTTTGTTTCTTATTTTCTGTGATGTATTTACAGGGTTTAGGTCAAAAAAATATATAGGAAGTTTATGTAATCTCTAAATAAAAAGATTTAAAGAGTCTTAAAGAGGAAACTTTCTATTTTATTTTTATTTTTCTTTAAAAATATAAAAGAATTGTTAGCTTTTATTTATTTAATCAAAATATCCTACTGGGCCTTATTGGCCTTAGAGAGCCCAATTAGATCTAATTAGGTTTTTTTTTTTAATAAATCAAATTTCTAAAATTAAATTTAAATAAAAAATAAATTTCTTTAAATTTAATTAAACATTTTTTACTCTTCAAAATTATTTTTTCCAAAAAATATGTCATATATATGATTATTCATTTTTAAGGCCTCTATGTATATCTCACAGCCATAAAAATTTTTCATCATCAAGTTCCTCACGGCCTCAATACACATGCTCATAAGGTTATAAAAATAGGGGTGTACAAATGCCAATGAATTATTTTTCCTATGGTGTATGCTGAACAACAGGAGGTGTAATACGGACTTTTTCCTCTGCCAACACTTTAGATGCATCTCCCACTAGAAAATAGGACATATAGCCTGTGACATCGTCATTTTAGGTAGTTCCACATATTCGACTGTTCCGTTGACTAACGTCTATTCGGACAGCTAGAATGTCTGGAACTACACTTAAACTAGAGTGAGGAGTCATAAATTGATTGGATAAAGATTAAGTAAAATTAAAGAAAAATAAAAGAAGCAAAGTATAAATTGATTAAATGAGCAGGAGGTCCTAGCGATGGGTAACCTTACTAGGAAGTAACTGAAAGTTCAGTTGCCACCCCAAACTCATAAGGAACCCTATGGGACATTTATTTAGGACTTAATTGAGGGATTAATGGAAATAAAAATGTCAAGGAAATGAAAGGAAAGCAATGCTAATCGGTAAAGAAAAACTATAACCTGATAAAGGGCATTTTGGTCATTTCACTTGAAGAGTTGACTTTTGATCAAAATTTCAATTAAATTAAGTGAGATTAATGTTTTGAAATATGAAGAAATTTTGATAAAAAAGCAATTGGAAATATGTAATTGAAAGAAGAAAAGAAAAGAAAGATCCCAATAAAATGAATGCCTCCCAAGATCAAAATAAAATGTAAAAAGATAATTAA
Organism: Hevea brasiliensis; assembly: GCF_030052815.1. Lineage (NCBI taxonomy): Eukaryota > Viridiplantae > Streptophyta > Magnoliopsida > Malpighiales > Euphorbiaceae > Hevea > Hevea brasiliensis. Next base: position 24,021 of record NW_026614591.1, on the reverse strand, counting down.
AACTTATTATGTGATCAAGTAACGAAACGCTACAAAAAGTTTATATTACAAATTTATTTATTTTCTTTAAATTGACCCATAATAAATTAAATATGAAATCTTTTTATATTATATTAAAGCATGAAATTCTATTTTTGTTTGAATATTATATTTTTCTTCTACTAGTGCACCACTAAGCAGAAATGCTTAGCGTGATGGTTTTCCCTCATGCAGGTTCTGATGGGAAGACCAAATATGCAACATCCCCATTGCACGTGTTCTGTATGTTCTGTTGCTCCAGTAGTCAAATAACAGTCCAGGCAAGTCAGGCTGTCTGGAACTACACTTCGGTGATGGTGAACATTCATATAATATAAATAAAAAGAAAATACAAGAAAAATCAAACAAAAATGAAAGAGAGAAAATGATGCTAAGTTAAACGAGCCGGCACCACAGCGATGGGTGACCGCACCGGGAAGGCCGTTGCCGATGCCAGGACTGCAGGGAACTCTCGGAATTTAATTTTGAGATATAAATAAAGATTTATTGAAATGTAATTGACACTAGAAATATCAAAAAAAAAATTAAGAAATTAGTACAAAGAAAAACGAAAAATCGAGAAACAGACAAAAATCAGTATTACTGAAAAAATCGAGAATATAACCCGAAGTGGGGTATTTTGGTCATTTGACACCTAGAGTTCCCTTTTGACCTCAATGTCCATTAAAAATAAATGATATTACACTTTATAAATGTCTTAAAAATTAAAATTGTGGTACATTATTTTAATAGTGCAAGAAATGGGGTATAAGGTGAATAATTAAAATCTTAACATATAAAATTACTTAATTAAAAGTGAGTGGAGCACTAAGGGGTATTTAAACACCTAAAGGGCATGTGTATGTCCACTAAACACTTCAGTTTTCTGCATCATCTTCTCCAGCCGAAATGGACCACCATCAAAACACCATGGCCAAAGCTTCCTAATCTCTCATGCAAGCACCTTCACGCCATGTTTCCACTTAAATTCTTTCATTAAACTTGGTCCACACCTCTTGGGCAGATTATAGAGAACAAAAAGGAAGAGATTTGGTGAAGTTTTAACAAGCTCCAAAAGTGGTATGTATCCAAAATCCCTCCCTTGCTTTAGTAAAGCTTGTATTTAGGTTGAGGTGAGTGTTTTGGCGAAGAGAAATGAAAGAAATAGTGAGAAATGAATTTGTCCATTTTTGGCAGCCATGAACCCTTGTTGAGCTTGAGTTATTTTTACTTCTAATGAAAGAAAATGAAGGTTGATTGATTCAAATTAAAGTTAGAGTAAGTTTGTGCACAAGTATGTACATGTAGTGTTTAGATTAAAGGTGTGAAATGGAACCTTGAAGCCTTGAGCAAACTGCCATGTTTGGCAGCCCCTAATAGCATGAATTTGTGTGTGAATATATGGTTATTAATGATATATGTTAATGTCAATTTGTGGGCAGCAAGTGTAAGTGATGTTGAAGTATGAATATGTTGAAGTATATGTGTAATATTAACATTGAAGTATGTTGAATTTGGGTGGATGTAACTATTGAAGTTTATTGGTGTATTGTGTGCCTTGTGCACTTGAGTATTCTGCCCAGAATTGTTGCTGAAATTATGTATAATATATGTATAGAAGTGTTGTTGATTGAATATTGTAGTAATGAGGAGGAGGAGGAACATTAAATTGGAAGTGTATGAGCTTTATGCAGGTTGTGTATTGAAGGCAGCACCTAAATGAGGCCATAAGTGCCAAACTATGAACCCAATTGGTATGAGGCCAATATGGGGTGAAACTAGACACCAAATAGGCCAACTTTCATGTAGAAAGGTTGCCAAAATTCTGCCTAGAAACTGACCTTAAAAGGTGACCAAATCCGGATTAGTGCATTTGAGGCCTGAAAACTGACCATTTGGGCAGCAGTTAGTGTTTAGGCCATAACTCACCCAACACAGGTCCAATTGACCTGAAATTTTGACCACGAATAGTTAAGACCTATATCTACAAGTCTTATGAAGAAACAAAAGCCCAGAAATGACCAGAACCAAGTCAAATGGCTTGCACAAGTTCGGGCACAAAAACTGCCGAACCAAAAGTGACCTAAAATTTGACCAAATTGTGCACTAAAAGTGCAATCTGTCCAGCTTTAGCAAATTGATCATATCTTGGTCTACACAACTTGGAATGACCTGAAATTTTGCCTCGCGTGCAATAAGACATAGAGCTACAATTTTTCTTCTTTGACCAGAAGCTAAATACCAAGGGAAATAGGACTTTAAGCTAGACCAATCTAGCACACAAAAATTGAGAATTTGAAATTTTACATACAATGATGCTTGAAGCATTTTGGCAATGAATGCCAACTTGTAAAAATGGTAAATTGCACTATATTGGCAGCATATTGAGATATAAATTGTGACATATTGATGCTAGAAACAACTTGTCCATATTACCTAAAAAGGTCAACATATGCATTGACTTGTGAATTATACAATAGTTAGTAAACTCCAAAGATTGAAGAATTAAACAATTAATTTATAATGTGCCCTAGTTTGCCTAGTTGACTAGTATGGATAGGTTGGCATGCCAATAGGATTTTGACAGCTGTTCTGTAAATGGCTTCATGCCATACTGTGTTTTTACGGCTTATTATGTCGATCAGGACTTTAATAGCCTACAGCTATACATATTGTGTATTTATTCTTGGCTTATCGCCAGATTGACTATATGGCTTTTTAGCCACGCTATTTGCACACCGGCAGACACTTTGTGACCGATGGTGTGACGGCCCGAGGTACTAGGTACCCAGTGCCAGTATATCTGTTTATCTAGTCTGGTCAGTATATAGGCTACACTGGCAGTAATTCAAGTACTATTAAATTCAAATACCTAAATCCAGTCTACTGACATACAGCACCACCAAAAATTTGTAAACACTTTAATTACTTTATTTTAGTGTATATTTCTTTACATTGGGCACCACTAAGCAAAATTGCTTAGCGCGTTACTTTTGTAACGCGTAGGTATTGGAGACACAGCTGGGGAGCCCAGCAGACCTACTATCGGGTGAGACATCAGTTCTGCACAGAAGTCCAGAGTCATATGCACTGCATTGCATACATGGTAGGACTTAGGATATCTTGTATTTTGTACTTTTGTTGTATATTTGAAATTTGGCCTTGTATTTTGTAATATTATGAAAGCTTTAAAGTTTGTAATATTTTGTACATATTAAATAACATGGAGATTTTCTGTATATATTTAAATTATTATGGACTGTATTATGGAACTGTTTAATAACTGTAAAAGTCTATTGACTTTACTGAGAAATAGAGACTGCGAAATATTTGAGATTTTGATATCATAATATTAAACTGTTTTCAACAGGTTTGGAAGGACAGATTGTCCTAAATATAGACGGAACCTCGCCAAATTTTTATTACCAGTCTTGAAACACTGATTGTAACAAAGTATGACCATAGTAGCAACATGATATGAATATTACATAAATGACTTCTTAAAATCAAATTGAGTTCAAGAAATGTGAATATCACAGACTAGGTGCTCCGGCACGCCGTGTAGCACGCCTTGCTCCGCTATTCTGTAGACGGGTAAGGGGTGTTACATTTAGTGGTATCAGAGCACGGTTTAGGTGTTTCTGGACCTAGATAGATTGAACATCATGCATTGCATTGTAAGTGTTAAGATGACTCTAATGTAGATCTTTTGATTTGTTTTGTTATTTTGATCAGAATATGGACTCCACATCGCAGAAAGCGATCGATGAGGAAGTGGAAAGTCATGCTCCATCTATGACTGAACCAGGAGACAGGAGGGAACCTGCTCCACCAGTACCAAATGCATCAGCCACATTTCACAGAAATGGTCGTGTTCTTTAGAACAGATCAGAGTTATGCCACCACCACCATCTCCACATCAAAAACTCATATGGAGAGACTCGGGGAAGTTTGGAGCAATGGACTTTCGGGCAAAGGGAAGATGATTACATCACGGCTGAAAACTGGTTGGGAATCGGAAGAGTCTTGAAACAACTTCATTGTACTCCAGGCGAATTTGGAAGGCTGTGTATCACTCTGCAGGATGATGCATGCGGTGGTGGGATCTGATAACTAGTGAGGTGCCACGGAATAGATAACTTGGGATTTCTTTCTCCTTGAGTTCAGAAATAAGTATGTGGGCAATGTGTACCTAGAAGAGAAGAGAAGGGTGTTTATTACCCTACGCGAGACAGTGTGATGGCTGAATATGAAAGAGAATTTGTCGATCGAGCCGCTATGGGCGAAATAGTCCCTAATGAGGCAGAGATGCAAGAGATTTGAGGAAGGACTCAATGATAACATTAAAGTAATGATTACACCTTGGGGATTACAGAGTTTGCCAAGTTAGTGGAAGTCTGCATGAAGGTTGAAAAAGTTAGAATGAATGAGCAGAAGGGACAGACAGAAAGAGGTCGTGGTCGGACCGGACATCTTCTGCCCCTAGTAAGAAATTCAGAGGTTTGCCTACTCAGAGTTTTAGTAGAGCACCAAGTCAGGGTCAGTCATAGAGGCCCAAATCTCAGTTTGCACCAAGGAGAGGCCAGTCCACCCCTTCAATGGCTAGCTCTCCAGAAGCAGTGCAGGACCAGCCCAACGGTATCATTGCTTGCCCACATTGCCAAAAATGGCATAAGGGTGAATGTTGGAGGATGACAGTGCTTGTTTACGGTGTGGATCTACAGACCACCTAGTCCGAGATTGTCCATGCAGAATCGCTACATCCACTCCAAAGATCAATCGATAGGCTGCCCCTCCAGCTCCAAGGGTAGAAGGCGGTAAGGCCGAGGCCGTGCTTCACGAAAACTGCGTCAGAGTCTATGGAGAGAGCAGAAGGCAGAAAACTAGCCAAAGCCTATGCTATAAGGGCACAGGAGGAACATGATGCTCTAAATGTTATCAAGGGTATGTTCCTTCTTTATAATACTTCTGTGCATGCATTAGTGGATCCTGGATCTACTAATTCATATCTTTGTATCAAGCTGCCCGTAGAAAAGGGAATACCAGTGGAGGAAAGTGACCAAGACATCCTGGTCACAAATCCGCTAGGCCACAGTGTGGTAGTAAACAAGGTGTATAAGGGTTGTCCATTGAAGATTCAAGGGAAAGAGTTCTTAGCAGACTTAATCGAATTGCCTTTCCATGAGTTTGATGTGATTTTGGGAATGGACTGGTTATCCCATCATCAGGCAATAGTAGATTGTAAATTGAAGAGAATCTCTCTGAAAACTGCTGAGAACGAAGAAATAATAGTTGTGGGTGAAAGGACAGATTTCTTGTCCAATGTCATCGCAGCTACAGTTGCAAGGAGATGGCTGAGAAAAGGGTGTAAAGCTTATCTGGCACACGTGGTTGACACTAGGCAGGGTAAACTTGACTTGTCTGACATACCCACAGTAAGGGATTTCTCTGAGGTATTTCCTGAGGAATTGCCTAGTTTGCCACCAGAAAGGGAAGTTGAACTTGCTATTGAGATTATGCCGGGTACAGCTCCAATTTCAATTGCTCCATATAGGATGGCATTTGTTGAATTGAAAGAGTTAAAAATCCAGTTACAAGAATTACTAGACCCCTTCATACGCCCCAGTGTGTCACCGTGGGGAGCTCCGGTACTGTTTGTAAAGAAGAAAGATGGGACACTGAGGTTATGTGTTGACTACAGGCAGTTAAATAGAGTAACAGTGAAGAACAAGGATCCGTTACCTAGAATTGATGATCTGTTTGATCAGTTGAAGGGAGCCGGTGTGTTTTCTAAGATTGATCTCAGATCAGGGTATCATCAGCTAAGGGTTAAGGATGCAGATGTGCCTAAGACTGCATTTAGAACCCGGTATGGGCATTATGAATTCCTAGTGATGCCATTTGGGTTAACAAACACTCCAGCAGCATTCATGGACCTTATGAATCGTATCTTCCATCCATACTTAGATCAGTTCATAGTGGTCTTCATTGATGACATCCTGGTGTATTCCAAGGATAAAGCAGAACATGATGAGCATTTGAGAATTATTCTGCAGACTCAAAAAGAGAAGAAATTGTATGCTAAATTATCCAAGTGTGAGTTCTGGTTGAATGAGATTGCATTCCTTGGACATGTAGTATCAGTTGAAGGGATTAGAGTGGATCCCAAGAAGATTGAAGTAGTGATGGAATGGAAGCCTCCCAGAAATACAACTGAGATCAGAAGTTTCTTGGGGTTAGCTGGATATTATAGAAGATTTGTAAAGGGATTTTCCCTGATAGCTGCTCCAATGACCAAATTACTACACAAGAATATGAAATTTGACTGGAATGACAAGTGTCAAGCCAGTTTTGAGAGGCTGAAGGCTATGTTGACAGAGGCACCAGTGTTAACATAGCCAATGTCTGGAAAAGACTTTGTAGTCTATAGTGATGCCTCAAACAATGGGTTAGGGTGTGTACTCATGCAAGAAGGGAAAGTGGTCGCATATGCTTTCAGGCAGTTAAGGCCATATGAAAAGAATTACCCTACTCATGATTTAGAGTTAGCAGCAATTATCTTCGCATTGAAGATATGGAGGCATTACTTGTATGGAGAAAAATGCTACATATACACAGACCATAAGAGTCTGAAGTATCTGCCAACCCAGAAGGAACTTAATTTGAGATAGAGGTGATGGATTGAATTCCTGAAAGATTATGATTGTGTGATTGACTACCACCCTGGGAAGGCAAATGTAGTCGCTGATGCTTTAAGCAGAAAATCTATTGTAGCATTAAGATCTCTGAATGCCCAACTATCCTTAACTCATGATGGAGTTATTTTGGCTGAGTTGTAAGTGAAGCCGAATCATTACAACAGATCTGAGGATGGGCGGAAGACGGATGAGAAATTAATGGTCATTATGGGCAAAATCACTAAGGGGAAGGAAACTGAATATGAAGTGAAAGAAAATGGGTGCCTGTACTATAAAGAAAGAGTATGTGTACCAGATGATAAAGAGTTGAAAACCAGTATTCTGAAAGAAGCACATAATAGTGTGTATGCTATGCACCCAGGAAGCACAAAAATGTACCATGACCTGAAACTCCAATACTGGTGGCCAGGTATGAAGAAGGACATAGTTGACTATGTAACTAGATGCTTGACATGTCAGCAAGTCAAAGCAGAACATCAAGTTCTATCAGGTTTGTTACAGCCCATAAACATACCTGAATGGAAGTGGGACAGGGTCACTATGGACTTTGTCAGTGGTCTACCTCTCACTCAGAAGAAGCATGATGCAGTATGGGTGATTGTGGATAGGTTAACCAAATCAGCACATTTTCTGCCAATCAGAACTGACTACTCACTGGAAAAGCTAGCAGAATTATACATCAGTGAGATAGTTAGACTACATGGAATTCCACTTTCCATTATATCTGATAGAGACCCGAGGTTTACATCTAGATTTTAGAAGAAATTACAAGAATCCTTAGGCACACAACTCCATTTTAGTACCGCTTTTCATCCTCAGACGGATGGACAGTCAGAAAGAATAATCCAGGTCCTCGAGGATATGCGGAGAAGTTGTGTTATTGAGTTTGAGGGAAGTTGGGACAGATACCTTCCACTGGCAGAATTTGCATATAACAATAGCTATCAAGCTAGCATACAAATGGCACCCTATGAAGCACTGTATGGGAGAAAATGCAGAACACCTGTATGTTGGACTGAATTGGGTGAAGATAAGCTAGTGGGGCGGACACTGATAAAGCAGACAGAGGAAAGGTGAAAGCGATAAAGGCCAATTTGAAAGTTGCCTCGGGCCATGAGAAATCTTATGCTGACTTGAGGAGAAAAGACATTGAGTATGAAGTTGGCAAGAAGGTATTTCTCAAAGTATCACCATGGAAGAAAGTGTTGAGATTCGGGAAAAAGGGAAAATTAAGCCCTAGGTTTATTGTCCCATATGAAGTTATTGAACGTGTGGGACCAGTAGCCTACAGATTAGCCTTACCACCTGAGCTAGACAAGATACATAATGTGTTCCACGTCTCGATGCTCAGAAGATACAGATCAGATCCTTCACATGTCATCTCAAAGAAGAAATTGTGGTACAACGACTGACATATGAAGAAGAACCAATTAAAATCTTGGCACGAGAGGTAAAAGAGCTCAGAAATAAGACAATTCCACTAGTGAAAATCCTATGGAGACACCACAATACGGAAGAGGCAACATGGGAGAGCGAGGAGACAATGAGACAATAGTTCCCTTAGCTCTTCACATCAGGTAAATTTCGAGGACGAAGTTTTTATTTAGAGGGGAAGAGTCGTAACAACCCCATTGCACGTGTTCTGTATGTTCTGTTGCTCCAATAGTCAAATAACGATCCAGAAGTCAGTCATGCTGGAACTACACTTCTGTTATTGTGAACAGACATATAATGATGAAATAAATAAAAAGAAAATACAAGAAAAATCAAACAAAAATGAAAGAGAGAAAATGATGCTAAGTTAAACGAGCGGCACCAAATGATGGGTGATCATGACAGGAAGGCCGTTCGACCAGACCGCATGAGGAACCCTAATTTAATTTTGAGATATAAATAAAGATTTATTGAAATGTAATTGAAACTAGAAATATTAAAAAAAAAATAAGAAATTAGTACAAAGAAAAACCAAAAATCGAAAATGCATAAAAATCGATATTCTTGAAAAATCGAATATAACCCGAAGAGGGGTATTTTTGTCATTTGACACCTAGAGTTCCCTTTTGACCTCAATATCCATTAAAAATAAATGATATTACACTTTATAAATGTCTTAAAAATTAAAATTGTGGTACATTATATTAATAGTGCAAGAAATGGGGTATAAGGTGAATAATTAAAATCTTAACATATAAAATTACTTAATTAAAAGTGAGTGGAGCACTAAGGGCTATTTAAACACCTAAAGGACATGTGTATGTCCACTAAACACTTCAGTTTTCTGCATCATCTTCTCCAGCCGAAATGGACCACCATGAAAACACCATGGCCGAAGCTTCCTAATCTCTCATGCAAGCACCTTCACGCCATGTTTCCACTTAAATTCTTTCATTAAACTTGGTCCACATCTCTTGGGCAGATTATAGAGAACAAAAAGGAAGAGATTTGGTGAAGTTTTAACAAGCTCCAAAAGTGGTAAGTGTCGAAAATCCCTCCATTGCTTTAGTAAAGCTTGTGTTTAGGTTGAGGTGAGTGTTTTGGTGAAGAGAAATGAAAGAAATAGTGAGAAATGAAAGAAATAGTGAGAAATGAATTTGTCCATTTTTGGCAGCCATGAACCCTCGTTGAGCTTGAGTTATTTTTACTTCTAATGAATGAAAATGAAGGTTGATTGATTCAAATGAAAGTTAGAGTAAGTTTGTGCACAAGTATGTACATGTAGTGTTTAGATTAAAGGTGTGAAATGGAACCTTGAAGCCTTGAGCAAACTGCCATGTTTGGCAGCCCCTAATAGCATGAATTTGTGTGTGAATATATGGTTATTAATGATATATGTTAATGTCAATTTGTGGGTAGCAAGTGTAAGTGTTGTTGAAGTATGAATATGTTGAAGTATATGTGTAATATTAACATTGAAGTATGTTGAATTTGGGTGGATGTAACTATTGAAGTTTATTGGTGTATTGTGTGCCTTGTGCACTTGAGTATTCTGCCCAGAATTGTTGCTGAAATTATGTACAATATATTTATAGAAGTGTTGTTGATTGAATATTGTAGTAATGAGGAGGAGGAGGAACATTAAATTGGAAGTGTATGGGCTTTGTGCAGGTTGTGTATTGAAGGCAGCACCTAAATGAGGCCATAAGTGCCAAACTATGAACCCAATTGGTATGAGGCCAATATGGGGTGAAACTAGACACCAAATAGGCCAACTTTCATGTAGAAAGGTTGCCGAAATTCTGCCTAGAAACTGACCTTAAAAGGTGACCAAATCCGGATTAGTGCATTTGAGGCCTGAAAACTGACCATTTGGGCAGCAGTTAGTTTTTAGGCCATAACTCACTCAAAACAGGTCCAATTGACCTGAAATTTTGACCACGAAGAGTTAAGACCTATATCTATAAGTCTTATGAAGAAACCAAAGCCCAGAAATGACCAGAACCAAGTCCAATGGCTTGCACAAGTTCGGGCACAAAAACTGCCGAACCAAAAGTGACCTAAAATTTGACCAAATTGTGCACTAAAAGTGCAATCTGTCCAGCTTTAGCAAATTGACCATATCTTGGTCTACACAATTTGGAATGACCTGAAATTTTGCCCCGCATGCAATAAGACATAGAGCTACAATTTTTCTTCTTTGACTAGAAGCTAAATACCAAGGGAAATAGGACTTTAAGCTAGACCAATCTAGCACACAAAAATTGAGAATTTGACATTTTACATACAATGATGCTTGAAGCATTTTGGCAATGAATGCCAACTTGTAAAAATGGTAAATTGCACTATATTGGCAGCATATTGAGATATAAATTGTGACATATTGATGCTAGAAACAACTTGTCCATATTACCTAAAAAGGTCAACATATGCATTGACTTGTGAATTATACAATAGTTAGTAAACTCCAAAGATTGAAGAATTAAACAATTAATTTATAATGTGCCCTAGTTTGCCTAGTTGACTAGTATGGATAGGTTGGTATGCCAATAGGATTCTAACAGCTGTTCTGTAAATGACTTCATGCCATACTGTGTTTTTACGGCTTATTGTGCTGCACTGTGACTTTAATAGCCTATAGCTATACATATTGTGTATTTATTCTTGGCTTATCGCCAGATTGACTATATGGCTTTTTAGCCACGCTATTTGCACACCGGCAGACACTTTGTGACCGATGGTGTGACAGCCCGAGGTACTAGGTACCCAGTGCCAGTATATCCATTTATCCAGTCTGGTCAGTATATAGGCTACACGGGCAGTAATTCAAGTACTATTAAATTCAAATACCTAAATCCAGTCTACTGACATACAGCACCACCAAAAATTTGTAAACACTTTAATTACTTTATTTTAGTGTATATTTCTTTACATTTGGCACCACTAAGCAAAATTGCTTAGCGCGTTGCTTTTGTAACGCGTAGGTATTGGAGACACAGCTGGGGAGCCCAGCAGACCTACTACCGGTTGAGACATCAGATCTGCACAGGAGTCTAGAGTCATCTGCACTGCATTGCATACATGGTAGGACTTAGGATATCTTGTATTTTGTACTTTTGTTGTATATTTGAAATTTGGCCTTGTATTTTGTAATATTATGAAAGCTTTAAAGTTTGTAATATTTTTTACATATTAAATAACATGGAGATTTTCTGTATATATTTAAATTATTATGGACTGTATTATGGAACTGTTTAATAACTGTAAAAGTCTATTGACTTTACTGAGAAATAGAGACTGCGAAATATTTGAGATTTTGATATCATAATATTAAACTGTTTTCAACAGGTTTGGAAGGACAGATTGTCCTAAATATAAACGGCACCTTGCCAAATTTTTATTACCAGCCTTGAAACACTGATTGTAACAAAGTATGACCATAGTAGCAACATGATATGAATATTACATAAATGACTTCTTAAAATCAAATTGAGTTCAAGAAATGTGATAATCACAGACTAGGTGCTCCGGCATGCCGTGTAGCACGCCTTGCTCGGCTATTCTGTAGATGGGTAAGGGGTGTTACAAAATAGACTTTGGCACAGGAAGTGGTACAAATCTGCAGTAGTGTTGCGTTGTGTCACCTCCTCTTAGCAGTGCATTTTGATAGGATCCATCGAACCATAGCAGTTTTTCTTTTGTATATTGTAATTAATTATTAAGTTATAATTTAAATAATGAATTTGTATAATAATTTTGTACATTATGTAAATTAATGAATTTTGAAAATTTTATGTATAAATTGAGTATGAGATTAATGTGAATGGAAATGATTGTATGCTTTGAATTAGAAAATGTTAATGAGATTTTAAACATGTGAATATGTTAATATGGAAAATTCAAATCAAACAGGGGAGACTCCGTCAGTTTCTCCATTTAAATAATCAGATTTAAAATCACGATTGTAACACTCTCATTTTCATAGTTCGTAATGGTCCTAAGGACCACAGCGTCACATTTTATGGTTCGAAATTTGAGTTTAAATCGACTTCGCAGTCATTCCCAAGAAGGTCACCCATCGCTGTGAATCTTAGCTCGTTTAACTTCTTATGTTCTGTTTTTCTTATTTATACTTAACTAATTGACAATTACTAACTATTTGTGTTTATGGCTTATCTAGTTGTCTTAAGTGTGGTTCTAATCCCCTTAATTGTCCGGACCGACTCTGGTTACCGGAACAGTGAAATATACCAGGCTATGCAAATAGGGGTGTTACATTGGAGCTAATATATAGTGATGTATGTGGTCCATTTAAACAAATGGCTAGAGGGGGCTTTCATTATTTTATTACCTTTACTGATGATAAATCAAGGTTTCGATATTTGTATTTGATGAAATACAAACATGAATCCTTTGAAAAGTTCAAAAAATTTAAATCTGAAGTAGAAGATCAAACAGGAAAAAGTATTAAAGCTCTTCGATTAGATCGTGGAGGTAAATATTTGAGTACTAAATTTGATGAATACTTGAGAGAGCATGGCATTGTTTCTCAGCTGACTCCTCCAGGAACGCCACAACTGAATGGTGTATCTGAAAGGAGAAATCGTACCCTATTGGATATGGTACGTAGTATGATGAGCTATACTGATATGCCAATCTTCTTTTGGGGATTTGCATTAGAATCAGCTTTGTATATTCTGAATAGGATTCCATCAAAATCAGTTTCTTCCACACCTTGTGAGATATGGCATGGAAGAAAACCAAGTCTTAAGCATGTTAAGATTTGGGGTTATCCAGTTTATGTAAAAAAGCTGAACACTGATAAATTGGAGACTAGATCAGAAAAAGGTCGATTTGTTGGATATCCAAAAGATAGTTTTGGATATTATTTTCATTTGTCTACTTCACAAAAGGTTGTGATAAGTAGAGATGCCACATTTCTTGAACAACAGTTTGTTCAAGAAGGAGGCAAAGGAAGGCAAATAGAGTTAGAATTGGAGAATTCTGACCAACAAACAGATCAGATGGATATAGATCCATCTAGTCAACCTATACCCATTGATGAAACATCTACAGCTGTTCCTCGTAGAACAACCAGGGTATCTCACCCACCAGTGAGATATGGTTTTCTTCATGAAGAAGAACAAGAGTTGTCTACTCATGAAGAAGTAGATCATGGAGATGATCCACTTACCTATGAAGAAGCTATATCAGATATAAAATCTTCAAAATGGATTGATACTATGAAATCTGAGATTGATTCCATGTATAAGAATCAAGTTTGGGATCTTGTTGACCCACCTGAAGGTATTGTACCTATAGGGAACAAATGGGTTTTCAAGAAGAAAATTGGTTCTGATGGAAAGGTAGAGACGTATAAGGCAAGGCTAATAGCGAAAGGGTTTCGCCAAAGGCAAGGAATCGACTATGAGGAGACTTTCTCGCCTGTTGCCATGCTTAAATCAATTAGGATTTTATTAACAATAGCTGCATACTATGATTATGAGATTTGGCAGATGGATGTCAAAACAGCTTTTCTCAATGGATACATTGAAGAAAACATTTTCATGGAACAACCTAGGGGTTTTGAATCCCAAGATGGTTCCAAGGTATGCAAGCTAAAGCGATCCATTTATGGGTTGAAACAAGCTTCGAGGAGTTGGAACATCCGCTTTGATGAAGCCATTAAATTCTTTGGTTTTATCAGAAATGAGGATGAGCCATGTGTATATAAGTGACAGTGCTATCACTTTCCTTGTCTTATATGTGGATGACATACTGTTGATGGGTAATGACACAGGTATGTTGACAGTATTTGTAGTACAAAGTATCATAATAGAAAAGGCTTTAGAAGCTGTTCAAGGGCTGCCATAGGTGTTCTTGGTGTGGATAAGCTAGAGGGACAACATCTGGTGTCCTGAAGACGAATCTCAAAGCGCGAGACACAACTGCATCAAGAGGTTAGTGTAATCGTTCTTGATTTAATCTTGGGTTCTAAAATTAATCTGATTAATTTTAAAATCTTAAATGGCAAATACAGATCCAAAAACATATTAAAAGAGTTTTAATATGTTGTTTATCATTGAAATCAAATAGATAAAAAAATAAATCTTGCATGATGCATGTGACCCTAGGTGAAAATTTTTGAATTCAATGGTATAAACTTGTGTTTTTCACGCTTCCGTTCCTTCAATTGGTATCATAGCCACTATATTTGCCATTTAGATTGTTGATTATATGATTTAATTGTTTGTTTGATCATGAGATCAAAAGTTCATTGCTGGTTGCAAAGCCAAGGTGGCGGCACAAATGATGAACACCATGGTGCGCATGGTTGATGCACCACAATGGTGTGCAAAGGTAAATGGATGGTGAATGTGCAATTGTTGTATGATCTAAGATCCATTTTATGTCTAATTAAATTGTTTAATTAGAATTTTTATCACACAATTAAATTATGATTCAAATCAGAATTTTAAAAATTATTTGAATGTGATTCAAATCTGAATTTTAAAAGTTGTTTGAATGTGATTCAAATCTGAATTTTTAAAGTTGTTCGAATCATATTTAAATCTGATTTTTTAAAATTGATTGAATAAAATTCAGATCTGATTTATTAAAAAATGTTTGAATGTGATTCAAATCTGATTTTTTTTAAAAATGTTTGAATGTGATTCAAATCTGAATTTTTAAAGTTGTTTGAATGTGATTCAAATCTGAATTTTTAAATTTATTTGAATGAGATTCAAATATGAATTTTTAAATTTATTTGAATCATATTCAAATCTGATTTTTTAAGTTGAATATGAGATATTCAATTTAATTTAAGTATGTATGTTTTATTTAATTGTTAAATAGTGATATGCATGATGGATGATCATGGACTATAAAAGACCAATGTGATTGGATTTATTTCTTTTATGTTTCTTTGGGATTGTAAATTAATTAATTTATTTTAATTTATTTTGGGCATGTATTATTAAGTTTGTAATAATTTTTGGGTTGTAATTTCATTTATTTAAGTTCTTGTAAATTCGCCTTGGTATGCCAAGGATTACCATGTAATATTGGATTGCAAGAAGTTCAAGGAGGTCAAGAGCATTGGTGGGACTAGTGGGAGGAATTCAAGATCAGGTGTTGATTATGTACTCCTTCAGCAACTCTTGTAAAATGAATGAATGAATGAAATGCACCTAGGAATGCGCTGATTCAATTCTTGGTAGCTCAGAATTGAATCCCTTAGAAAGTCCATGATCATACCATATTTATTGCTTATCCATGAATGCATGAGATGTATGGGAATGTATGCTATTATATGATATATGCATGCTAATTGGATAATGTGCAAAGTGAGACCTTAATAGTAATTAGAATGACCATAAAATCTTCCAAACAAATGATTAAGTTGGAAATGCTATAATTAAAGTAATTATAACATGGGCCCTCCATTGGGGCAATTATTTTAAGAAATTTTAAATAGTTGCATAAGATGCAATTAATTTAAGAGATTTTCTTAAGAATAATTGTTAAGTATGAGATATTGTAAATATGTAAATGGTTTAGTGGCCAATATTGGATGTACCTGAGGACATTAAAATTATTTGCATAATTATTGGCTTAATGGGATCAACTTAACTAATGCAAGATAAGTCAATAATGGATATACCTGAGATTTTGAGCATTAGGGGCTAGGTAAAGGATTGAACCTCACATGAGATGTGATGGGCAAGGAGTTGCTCACTTATAGTTTATTGTAATTCCAATAATGGATGTACCTGAGGATGATCAATAGAATGATAAGAATTCAATCACCCACTAGAAATCCATCCAACTAGGATTTCCGTTTTCTACTTTGGAAGTGTAGGATTCGCTAAGTTAGTGGGAGGACCAATTTGATTAAAAGACCATAATCATTTTGGTTAATTACATGATACATTTACTAATTAATCTGGTTATTTTCTGCAGTTAATTTTCTGAAAAAAATGAGCACAAAACAACCACCACCATCCAATATCCTTGCAAGCATACTTGATCACAATAGGTTGACAGGACCTAATCTGTCTGATTGGCTAAGAAATTTGAAACTTGTCCTGAACTTTGAACATATAGGATATGTTCTAGATTCAAATGTTCCTGGTCCCTTACCTCCAGAGGCCACACAAGGGAAACATGAAACTTTGGATAAGTGGAAGGAGCATGATATGAGAGCTAAGTGTTACATGCTTGCTTCCATGAGTAATGAGTTACAGAAGCAACATGAGAACATACAGAGTGCGAGTGAGATCCTCCTTCACTTATAAGAGTTGTATGGTGAGCACAGCAGGAATGCTAGGTATGAGATATCTAGACAGCTATTCCGTATGAGGATGTCTGAGGGACAAAATGTTGGGGATCATGTCCACAAGATGATTCGGCTGATTGAGCAGTTGGAACATCTTGACTTCAACATGGATTTCCAACTACAAACGGTTTTGATCCTTCAGTCCCTTCTTGAGTCTTTTGGGAATTTTGTGACAAATTTCTATATGACTAAACAGGAATGCACCTTAGCTGGTTTACGCAACATGCTGGTTATTGCCCAAAATAATATGCCGGGCAACAAAGGAAAAGAGGTAGCTTTGGTTGCATCTTCTTCTGCTGGAAAGTCCAACAAGAAGAAGGGCAATAAGAAAAAAAAACCTCAGATTCCTGGTCCTTCCAAGAAAATAGCTAAACAGAAAAGGAAGATTAAAGTTGATGGAGGCAAAGGAAAGTGTTTCCACTGCCAAAAGGATGGGCACCGGAAAGGAACCGCCTGCAGTATCTTGCTTCTCATAAGGACAAGAAGGATACACATTCTGAAGGAAAGTCTATAAATTGATATTTATATTCTGATGATACACATAGTTCATCTACAGCTAGGGTTTTAGATACAGGTGCAAGTTCTAACATTTCTAATGATATTAATGAACTAGCAAACAATAGCGACTATGCTTCTCAAGATATTAAAGTCCGGATTGGCAATGGCTCAATCTGTTGAAGCTTTAGCCATAGGATCTTAATCTTTTAAATTTTTTGATATGTTTTTTGTTTTGATAATATTTTATATGTACCTGATGCTTTTAAGAACATCATTTCTATATCTAGTTTGACTAGAAATGGCTATGAATTTCAGTTCAAAGATGATGTTTGCAATATTTATTTTGGAAATAAATATGTTGGTTTGGGTTATATGAATGATGGTCTTTATTATTTGGATAATAATGACAAACACAAATTGAATGCAAGTGATATAAAAGAATGCAATGCCATGGTGAAAACCAACTCAAGTTCAAAATATATTTAGCACTTAAGGTTGAAGGAACGGAAGCGTGAAAAACACAAGATTATACCATTGAATTCAAAAATTTTCACCTAGGGTCACATGCACCATGCAAGATTTATTTTTATCTATTTGATTTCAATGATAAACAACATATTAAAACTCTTTTAATATGTTTTTGGATCTGTATTTGCCATTTAAGATTTTAAAATTAATCAGATTAATTTTAGAACCCTAGATTAAATCAAGAACGATTACACTAACCTCTTGATGACACCAGATGTTGTCCCTCTAGCTTGTCCACACCAAGAACACCTATGGCAGGCCTTGAACAGCTTCTAAAGCCTTTTCTATTAATTAGAAATTCAAGTTCTGCCTTTTAAGAGATTAGAGATGTAAACAGGACACTAGAAACAATTTCTAGTGTTCTTAATTCAAGAGATTGATGGCTAATCTCTTTGAATTGATGAGAGATGAAGAGAAATAGCTGGAGAGGCTCAAAGTGGCGTGACATATGAGAGGAGAGGCTGCTGGTTATGTTTTCTTTTCATAAACTTAAATAGCTAGGTTAACACATTAAACCCTAGCCACATGTCACCTTTTGATTAGCTCTAGGTTTAAGTGACCCAATCACATTGTGCCAAGTGTCAAACCTATATTTAATCTTGATTTTAATCATCTTACATGATTAAAAATATTTGGCAAGCTTATGTGTTATGCCATGTGTCACCATCTCATGGTGCCACGTGTCCTGCAAAATGACCAAAATGCCTGTCTTAATTTTGAGTTCTTAACCCAAAATAATTATTTTCTTCTTCTAATTAATTTATATCAAATATAAATTAATTAATTAATCTCTATTAATTAATCAATCAAATTCATATTTAAATACTTTAAATATAAATTTAATTTATACTACACATCCAATAATCTAGATTTGGTTTCAAGTCATGCTAGGGACTTTGCAATTTAATTGCAAACCAAATCTATTTAATTAATCAATTAAACTCTTTAATTAATTAATTAAATCATATTTAAATAGGTGATAACTTGTGTATGTGTGTGACTTACTAGGCTCATCACTAATTGGCAATGAGACATGATATCAACTCTTAATATCATCAGAACTCTTTCTTACCATAAATGATTTCTCTAAATCATTTTATGAACCTCATAGACCATGGTTAACACCTAGCATAGCATGCCATGGCTACCCAATTAGTAATAAGATTTACCTTAAATGAACCTATAATCATATGTTACCATGCACTAGAATCTCAAAATCCCAACGAGTCATGGTTTATGTCAAACTCCATTATGAATATTATGTTCTCTTTTAATTCAGTTCTTGATTAAAAGATTTTCTTATCGAAACTCTTTTGAATAAATCTATCAACTTGAAACATCAAGAACAATTAAATGAACATAGGATTTTATCTCTATTTACTTAGAGGAATGATTCCATCTTGATCAACACCTACCTCCATATATAACTAGCAGAGCCAACACATGCCCATATACCCATACATAGTACAAGTATGAAAGCAGATCAAACTCAAACTACCTATATACAAGATAATATCTCGTGTCTAAAGATTATATGCATATGATTTATGACAAAACATTGACAAGAGTAAACTCCATGTGCTTGTCATAAGTCACCGGGTTCTACCTACTTATCATTTATAAGTGCCTATCAAGTTTGTTATATGGCATGAGACTCACCATTCCATCTTATTTATATCTCATATAAATAACTTGGGAACAAACATGAATACAATCTTTCTGGATAAGTCATGTCCTTATTATGAAGTATCCTCGATTGTGAACCTATTTATGATACTTTGTGCTAGAAATATTGTCACTCATATTCTTAACAACTTAAGAATAATATTTCTAACAAAATATCAATGGACCTTTTCTATTACACATAAATATATTATGTAAACGGAAAAGTGGAAATGCCTTTTATTATTAAAATATGTACAAGATACATACTAAATGATATGCTCTAGGGCATACTACTAACAAAGGTTATGTCATGTTGCAGAAGATAGGATTACAAAACTGGAGAAAATGGGGATTCTATCCTCATTGGGCTCTGAGCCTACTCCAACTTGTGAATCTTGCCTTTAGGGCAAAATGACTAGATCACCCTTTGTTAGACAAGGGCTAAGAGCTGAAAATATTTTGGAGCTAATACATAGTGATGTATGTGGTCCATTTAAAGAAATGGCTAGAGGGGGTTTTCATTATTTTATTACCTTTACTGATGATAAATCAAGGTTTGGGTAGTTGTATTTGATGAAATACAAACAAGAATCTTTTAAAAAGTTCAAAGAATTTAAATCTGAAGTAGAAAATCAAACAGGAAAGAGTATTAAAGCTCTTCGATCAGATCGTGGAGGTGAATATTTGAGTACTGAATTTGATGAATACTTGAGAGAGCATGGCATTGTTTCTCAGCTGACTCCTCCAGGAACGCCATAACTTGATGGTGTATCTGAAAGGAGAAATCGTACCCTATTGGATATGGTACGTAGTATGATGAGCTATACTGATATGCCAATCTTCTTTTGGGGATTTGCATTAGAATCAGCTTTGTATATTCTGAATAGGATTCCATCAAAATCAGTTTCTTCCACACCTTATGAGATGTGGCATGGAAGAAAACCAAGTCTTAAGCATGTTAAGATTTGGGGTTGTCCAGCTTATATCAAAAAGCTGAACACTGATAAATTGGAGACCATATCAGAAAAAGATCGATTTGTTGGATATCCAAAAGATAGTTTTAGATATTATTTTTATTTGCCTACTTCACAAAAGGTTATGATAAGTAGAGATGCCACATTTCTTGAACAACAGTTTGTTCAAGAAGGAGGCAAAGGAAGGCAAATAGAGTTAGAATTGGAGAATTCTGACCAACCTATCACACCTTACCCCTCCGTAAGGCATAACATGATCCCGTAGAATACTTAATGAACTACCGAACTTCACCTACCGATAACTCATTAAGTACCCTACAAGGGATTTTAAAATGATTTTCTTACATTTTGGAAGTGGTGAGCATTTTAGTGAGAATTAAAAACCATTTATTCAGAGTTTAAATACAAATAAAAAATTTTGTCCATTTTAATTTTTACTACAAATTTTATAAAAATTTTAACAGAGTTCCGTTTGTAATTAGGGAAAATAGTTCTTCAAATACCTGCGAAAAACTCTTCCAAAAATTTTTCACAACTCCCAACCTCCAATAAAACTCAAATCAACTCAATTCAAAACACTTCAAAGTAATTCCACAATCCAAATCAAAATTCATTATCTCGAAATATTTAATATTTCATTCACAAGGCATAAAGCATGAAATTCACATGTACAATATTAAATTTATAGAAGAAAATCCAAAATAATATTATTACAATTTATTTTCAACTGCTCAACTATATTGATACATACAACATTTCTATATTTACATCAAAATTAACTATGAGGGTATAAAATAATACTCGTACAAAAAGATCAGTGGGGTCCACAATTCGATAGTAGCTCACTCTGCTGCTTTCTCCTTGCTCTTATCTGCGAAAGCAAAGTAAGCTATCGCTGAGTATAAAATACTCAGTGGTGCACAATAAAAATTTAAAATGTAATAAATAAATCATTCATTGCCAAACACAATTTAAATGTTTCTCAATCACATTTCACAAATATTAAAGTTCATAATAACATCATTTTGTCAAATAATCTATTAAACACAGTTTAGTCAAACAATTTCATAAACACAGTGTTGCCAAAGTCATACACAACTTAAGCAATGACACAAAATTTCCGATCAATGCCGTGTTGTACACCACGACAAAGCAATCTCAACCCCATTAATCGAAATCAATGAGGGAGGTGGCTAGCTAGCTAATGAGTACTCATCTGATCTACAACCTCAACTGGCAAGCCAGATAGGGAGGAAAATAAACGATCTCAACCCCATAAATGGAGGAGGAAATGTGATATTGTCATGCTAAGTGTGAATCCAAAATCAATTTAAAACAATTATTTTCAATAATTTATAAGAGATCCTAAACAATTTTCAAAGTCATGTTTGTAGTCACAAAGTGGCAACACAATTCGTAAATAACACAGAGACTACATAAAGTATAGCAATTCAAATTTTCAATTGGAAAACAATTACATAAATTTATTGTGCACAAACCTGACTGGAGTCGCCTCTAGGCCTTGACTCAGTCTTTCAGGGCTTCCAAGTCTTTTTCAATTGAAACACATAATTTCACAGTGTTTCAGTACCATAACTTAGCATAAATCCAAAAATAAATTTCACTTCATTTTAACTAGCTCTATTGCGTTAAATTCGACGTTCTCGAAGTTTTTGTGTTTCGGGTTACTATTCACTATACTATTCAAGTCAAATTATTGACTTTTTAAGGCTTAATAGGTATGGGAACTCCAACTTCACCCACATACCACATTTTGGTCATTAAACTTGTTGGTTTTGGTCATTTTCTCAAAGCTTAGGTCATTTTGGCAAAATTGCCAATTTTTGGTTTTGGTGCTCTGAAGTTGCACTATTCCATTGGTCAATCTACTGTTGGAATTTGGCAAAACTTCCTTCATATAAAATGTTCCTTATTGTCTTAAGTGTATTCTCATTTTTGGATCACCCCAATCGGAGTTTTTTAGCTCAAGTTATAGCCAAAATACAGTTACTGTTCACGCGCACTGTTCATACTGCAACTATGGTTCTGGCAGGTTTTTGATCCAAACTTGTTCAGTAATGTGATCAAGTTAAGTTCATAATTTGGTCTAACTTTCTTCATATGAAATGTTCTACTATGTCTTAGGTTTCCATTGGTTTAAGAATCACCTAAATCAGAGTTTTCTAGAGAGAGTTATAGCCATTCAAACATTACTGCTCAAATGGCAATCCTGCAGTTTTGCAGGTACAGTAACTCAACTTTGCTCAATAATTTGAATGGGTTAATGGCATAATTTGGGTTGGTGTTCTTCATGAAAGTTTTAGATCTATATCTTATCTAATTTCTGGTAAAATTTCAGGTCAATTTGACCTGTCTAGCTTGAATTATGACCAAATGAACAGTTACTGTTCATTTGGTCAGTTTGGTGCAGTGGCAGCCTGCTCTCATTTCACTTTGGTCAATTGGTTCACCAAGTTTTAGTCAGTTTTTGGGCATGGTTCCTTAATGAAAATTGTGCCCTTTTATGTCTATTTTCATCCCTAATTGGTGGCATATCAATTGGGCTTGTAAAATTCCTGTTTTGGTCCTTCAAAGTAGGTTTGGTCATGCTGCCAGCAGCACGACCATTTGACCTACGAATTTGACTCCCATTCTATTAATTCCCACACATTTCCTTTGGTCATTATTGACCATTTTTCAGTCCACAATTGTTCAAAGATATCATTTATGCATTTCTCCAAAATTTGGTTCACAAACACTAACATTCAAACCCTAATCTCACTACTTTGTTGCAATCAATCACACTTAATGGTTTTAATGCTAATCATTCAACTAAGGAAGGTTTCTAACTCATTCAAACCCATTAAATTCATGCAATTCATACTCCCTTCAACCAGGCTGAAATTTCAGCATGGGTCCTTCCCTCATATTTGTTTCATTTAATCAAGTTCTAAGCTCATTTCAAACACTAATTATGCATTTAAATGGAAAAATAAAGAGTTAACATACTAACTTTAACTTAAAGCTTCAAATCTCTAGCTTTAGCCCTTCTTTCTTCTTATACTCTTCTTCCTAAGTTGAGATTACAAGTTCTAGTGAGGTATTTAAGGGAGTTATGAAAGTTAAGTGAAGAGAATTAAGCTTAAGTGTAAGCTTAAAGGAAAAAAATTCCATGGAGATTCATGGAGGAAGTGGGGCGGCAACCAAGGGAAAGGAAGAAGACAATTCTAATTTTTTTTTTGTTTTATTTTCTTTAATCTTATCACCTTTTTGAAGACCAAAAATCCCAAATTAATAAAATTAATTAATTAATCCTTTATGACATCATGCATGATGTCATCACCTTTGACTTTTCCATCTTTTTTCTTTTTTTTTCTATTTATTTTTTTTATTAATTCTTTAATTTAATTATTGATTTTGAAATTTTCTTTTCTCCAATTTTATTTGACAGTTAGGTCAGGAGTCAGCTCTCAGGGTCAATTGACCAAATTGCCCCTCGCCGGTTCATCCCGGTTTTCAAATAATTCTATATTTCTTAGGCTCTGACCTAATTATTTGATAACGATTCTTTTCGTGATTTTCTCTTTTCCACTTGTGTTTATAATGGTCCTAAGGACATGCGTCACATTTTAAGGTTGAAATTTGAGTTTAAAATGACTTGTGATCATTCAGGAGGTCACCCATCGTGACTCTCGGCTCGTTTAACTTCTTATGTTCTGTTTTCTTATTTATACTTAACTAATTGAACATTACTAATTATTTGTGTTTATGGTTTCTCTAGTTGTCTTAAGTATGGTTCTAATCTCCTTAATTGTCGGATGATACGGTCACGGAGCGATGAAATATACTAGGCTATACAAATGGG